>NC_056727.1:1175812507-1176080007 GCF_019279795.1 Protopterus annectens
GCAGCTCCTTTGGGAGGAAGACTGTCTCTTTTCAAAGAAAATTGGGATTTAATTACTCAAGACAAATGGGTGTTGGATATCATTCACCACGGTTACAGATTTTATTTCCATACAATGCCCCTTTCAAAGGCATGCCAGACGTTCCTCCTCCACAAAGAAAGGAGGCTCACAAGCAAGTTTCTCAGTTGCTCCAAATAGGGGCCATTCAGCCAGTCCCTGTATCAGAAAGGGGCCTAGGATTTTATTCTCGCCTGTTCCTAGTACCAAAGAAGGGGAACACGTGGAGACCAATTTTGGATTTATCTCTCCTCAACACTTTTCTGGACATTCCCAAGTTCAAGATGTTGACGTTACAACAGCTTTTACCTCTGCTGGGCAAAGATCACTGGATGGTAACTTTAGATCTCAAGGAAGCTTACCTTCATGTGCCTATAAGGCTAAGTTGCAGGAAGTATCTGCGGTTTCGAGCTGGAAATTCTCATTATCAGTTCTCTGCATTGCCCTTTGGCTTATCTACTGCCCAGAGTATTCACAAAGGTTCTGGCTCCAGTGATAGCTTACTTCAGGCTTCAAGGAATTCAAATCTATCCTTACTTGGACGACTGCCTGATTCTGGCTCAAGAAAAGGAAGACCTTCTACAGCATCTGGAATATGTTATAGCAGTGCTAAGATGCCTAGGGTATTCTGTGAACGAAATAAAGTCCAGTCTAGTACCCTCTCAAGACATGTGCTTTCTGGGTGTGAGACTGAATACAGCAGCCCAGATGGCCTTTTTAACCCCGGACAAACAAAAGAGTCTGTCACTTTACTTCCATCAACTATCTCATCAGTCCGTGCTGACTGCAATGACAGTCCTTCAAGCATTAGGGTTCATGGCATCTTGTATTCTGGTGCTTCCCAATGCCAAACTGCATATGAGGAAGCTACAATGGTATCTCAAAATGTATGGACACAGCACTGCCAGGATTTGGACACTGTCATTCAAATAATACCTTGCCTTCAAAAAGAATTCTTGTGGTGGGCTCAGGAATGTCACCTAAACAAGGGACTCTCTGTGACCCGGCCAGAGGCAAGTCAGATTTTAACGACAGATGCCTCGGACATTGCTTGGGAGCTCATCTAAATGGAAAGTGGATACAAGACAAGTGGCCTGCCAGACTACAGCATCTACATATCAACATGAAGGAGATGTTAGCAGTCCAGTTTGCATTAATGGCTTTCAAGGAGTTATTTCTTCCAGGGCAGGTGTTGATTCTAACAGACAACACAACTGTCATGTGGTACATCAACAAGCAAGGGGGAACACATTCTTATCCTCTATGCAGGCAAGCAATGATTTTATGGGAGACTGCGCTAAGCTTGCACCTAACTCTTCAGGCAAGGTTTCTGCCAGGAGCACAGAACTCCTTAGCAGATGTGTTAAGCAGACAAATCATGGATCCCCACGAGTGGAAACTGGATCTTCATGTATTTCAGAAATTGACAGTGTCATGGGGAACTCCAGACATAGATCTGTTCGCTTCTCCACTAAACCACCAGCTGCCACAGTATTGCACAAAGGGGTTTCATCACACAGCTTGGAAAGTGGATGCTCTGTCTTTCAGTTGGAAAAACCTTCATGTGTATGCCTTTCCACCTCTGCCTCTTCTTCCAAAGGTACTATTAAAGGTCAGACAAGACAGGCCAAGGATGATTTTGATAGCTCCAGATTGGCCTCGCCAACACTGGTACCCACTACTACGGAGTCTGGTAAAGAAGCCTCCATGGCCTTTACCTCTGATTCCTCATCTGTTATCTCAGAAGGACGGTCATCTGCTCAATGTCAAGCTTCACTCTCTTCATCTAACAGCCTGGCATATTCTGTGTTGAAACACAGCAGGTCTCAACTTCCTCAACAAGTTTAAAAATGTGATTATGGAAGCTAGAAGACCTAGTACAAGGAGAGTGTACGCAGAAAAATGGAAGAGATTTTTATTTTGGAGTACAGCAAAGAATTTGAAGATTTCTGAGCCTAATTTGAGTGTGGCTCTTCAATATCTTACTGAGTTATTGGACAAAGGTTTGTCCTTCTCTTCCATTAAGATTCATGCTGCAGCAATTTCAGCTCACTATGATTGTGACCCACCTTTGTTTTCGCATCCTTTGTTCAAGCAGTTTCTTAGAGGGGCAAAGAATATAAGACCCCCACGTAGAGCTCCTACTCCTGCTTGGGATCTCAATTTTGTGTTGGAAAAACTTACTCTACAACCTTTTGAGCCTGCAGCTACTGCTGAATTGAAATACTTGTCCTGGAAGACTGCTTTTCTGTTGGCTATTACTTCTGCAAGAAGGGTGTCTGAGTTGCAGGCCCTTATGGCAGTAGAGCCCTTTTTGATTTTGATTTTCCATAAGGATAGGGTATCATTACGTACTAATCCTTCCTTTATGCCTAAGGTGGTTTCTAGTGTGGCTTTAAACCAAACTATTCATTTGCCTACGTTTTATGCAGACCCTCAAAATAAAGGGGAAAAGATTTTGCACACTTTAGATGTACACAGGCAATTGCGTTATTATTTAAGCAGGACTAAGGATTTTAGGCAGTCTCAGCAGTTGTTTGTTTCTTTTGCTTTGAGTTCGCAGGGCAAGCCTGTGTCAAAACAAACTATTTCTAGGTGGATTGGCTTTTGCATTGCATTTTGTTATTCCCATCATGGCAAGGAGATTCCAGCTGGGATTAGGCCTCATTCCACTAGAGCTACTGCCACTTCAACAGCATTTCTAAGGGGGGTGGCAACTAAGGATATTTTGGAAGCAGCTACTTGGAGTTCAGTGCATACTTTCTCTAAGCATTATCACCTTCCTATCTACTCTAAGTCTAGGGCTGGTTTTGCCACAGCTGTTTTGCAAGGCATGTTGTCAGCTCCTACTTCTTTATGATTTGCCAGCCTCCTTACCTCTGCTTTGGGATTCTACCCAATAGTAAGGACTGCAGCAATGGAAAACGAAGAACATAGTACAGTTTTGTACCTACCATAAATGTAGATGTTCGAGGATTCCATTGCTGCAGTCCAATTTACCCTCCCTCCTTCCCCTCTGTGTTTAGGGGTGGTTGTGTAGGTGAGTTTACATGCTTATATTTTTGTATATATATTCTTGTATATATTGTACATGTTTTTGGTGCAGGTATTTTGGGCCTTGTCTTTTTAGGGTCTTCTGACATCTGGGGCAAGAAAAGACTGAGGATATGACGTCGGTCATGCGCATTAGTACCCTGACGTACTGACGTCAGTCTAATGCGCCCGGACCGACGTCAGCCTTATACTCTGGTATTCGGGCCGACTGGACGCGGACTATACCCAATAGTAAGGACTGCAGCAATGGAATCCTCGAACATCTACATTTATGGTAGGTACAAAACTGTACTTTATATAAGCTCAAATGTCCACAGCCAGTGAATAAAACAGGAAATCCGAAAAGCTTTAAGTCTCTGCTGGTGCAGATTTGGAAACTGTCAGCAGCGATTTGCTGTAAAGAACAGTTGAGTGAGTTTCACATCCTAGATTTGTAGTTGGAACTCTTGTGTGTGTTACTGTCGGTCAGGGATATGGAAGCATGTCGGGAAAGTTGTTTAGCCTCATCAGATTTAGAGGCTGGGGTTAGCTTATTGGCAGGGCCTAGAAAGAATGTTTGGAAAAAGTTGCCGAACTATCCTAGTGCCAATGGTACAGTGTTGCGATGTGTTGTAACCAGTTCTTGTATGTTAAAGATGCATTGTTTTGTTTTGTATTTCATGTAACTTGTGTATGTATATTTCTTTGTAAGGAGCTAGAATACCCTTTAATGCCACTTGAGTTTTTTTTTTCCTGGAACCAGTTGCACAAATCTCCAGACTTTTATACCTAGCCTGTCTCTGATGTGCCCCATTTGTCCTCACAACTGGAGTACCATACTATAGCTTTTGATTTAGTATAACCATGTCTGTTACCGTCATGGTTTTAGGTAGCAGGTGTGAGGTGAAGAGGTGTTTTTGTAATGATTGTGTTGGTGTGGGAGGTCTGAGTTCCTAGCAGAACAAATCACTTTCTGATATGCAGGAGTGTGATTTTGAAAGGCAAGAGTGGATTTATACGGTGGTTCTTGCAGAACATTAAGTGGAAAAGTGTACGGAGTTGGGGATCGGGGGAGTCAGTGATGCACATAATTAAACTGGATAAATCAGTAGGTATGTCAAAGTGCATTTGTTGGCCATTTCTACTTGTTTCCTGTTTGACCCATCTCCTTTCATGCCATACTCAAGCTAAACAGTTTTTGAAATGAGTATTGCATGTTCATCCACCTAGGAAACTGGTGGATCCTTATGATCTAAACTTTTGTCCTTTAAAAGCTTACTTTTCTGGTTGAATTGAGGTTTTTAGCATGAAATACTGTTTTGGTTATTACTTTGACATCTGCTAGGATAGTTTTTCTGTTATGAGCACTGATGGTGAATCAGTCTTAACTTACTTTTCACAAAGACAGGGATTCTTTGAGAACTAGCCATTTTATTCCCAAAGTGGTCTCTGGTTACTTTAAGCCAGACTATTTATTTCTTGTCTTCAGTCTTTCCTGAACCCAGGAATAAGGGAGAATCTATTATTTACACTGCAGATGTCCACAGACTGCTCTGTTACTTCCTAGACAAGACTCAAGCCTTCAGGAAACCTGATCAGCTGTTTGATATGCAAGTAAGAAAAAGTACAATTTGATTCTGGTTGCCTTATTTCCAGGTGACTATCTCATGTTGTTGCCTTTTTGTTATACTCACCATAACAAGTCCCTTCCAGGCAGTAGTAGGGGCCCAATCAGCAAGAGGTTTTGGCTTCTTTGGTGGATTTCTGGAAAAGGGTGAACATGAAGTTTTGTAAAGGCATCATCTTGGTCCACTGTACATACTTTTACAGCACTACAAATTGGATTCCTTTTCAGGATTCAAAGCAAGCTTTGCCAAGACCATTCTCTAGCACTCATGGAATTGAAGTTTATTGGTCTCTTCCCTTTTACTTTTCTAAGCTATAGTAATCAACCCATGTAGCTTGGGTTACTGCATCAGTGTTCTGTTGAACATAGGACACTGGAGTAAGTGAACTTACCATAACCGTAGATGAGCTAGTAATTGGGTTCTATAGTAGATCACCGAACGCTTAAAAAAGTGAACGGTGATTAATCGACCCTATGTAAACGAAAGCTTACAATTTCGAACTGTCAGAACAGCGATTTCCCCCCCCCCCCGGGGAAAAAAATTGCTGTTCCAACAATAAATAAATAAAATACTTTAAACAGTAAGTTGGCGGCTTGGCCCCCCCACACCCCCTGTTTAAATATACCACACTGCAGTGGCAAAAACAGCAAAGTAATCAAGCGGCCAAGCAAATTCTTTCCCAGGGAAAGAATTTGCTTAAAAGCCGCTTTGATATTTTGCCATTTCAAGCTTTTGAGTTCGACCAAGACGTATTCGAAAGAATGCATCTTCTGAATTCTAAAAGGGAGCCAATAATTACTGTTGTAGTTGCCCACCTTATCCCCCTTTGACGGTTTTTCTTTTGTGTTGCCTGGATGTGGATGTGTATATATACCTTTTTGTGTATGGTGTACTGTTGAATTGTTTTCAGAGTTATTCTTTCAGGGCTGCTGTTGTCTTCTTTTCTTAGCAAAAATTAAAAATGCTCTGTGATAATTTGTTTCCTCTGTCTTTATACGAAGTTCCTCTCAAGCTTCAAACAGTTGGAATGCATGGAAGCTGGTTGGGTACAAGAGGTAGGACCCATATAGCTAGGCTACTACAACAGTGATCTAGAACACCTAATATTATGTTAGCTTTACTTACACAACTGTACTTTTCTGGCTGTCTTGAAAATGGTTTATATGGGATGCTTATGAAAGTCCAGACTAATTTCTTTGTCTCCCCCTCTCTCTCTCTCTGTATTTCTAATTTTTGAAGAAGGAAGGTTTCTACGACATTACATAGATCTCCAGCCTATTCTTTGTTTATAGTTGATGTCATTGGCAGACTTGCACTGAGGAAAATGAATATAGTTTTATTAAAAAAAAAAATTTAATTAAATAAAAAATGAAATAAATAAATAACTGGAATAAAAAGTGAAGCACTGAAGTACTTGAGTGAAGACTAAAGAGAAAGTTTAGAAAGAAGAGCATTGTGAGCCAGGCAAACGCAACTGCTTGTTTTTTGGTAAATCACAGCCTGAAACCATTTCTTTACTCATTAGAACTTTCCAGGTTGAGTTGACCATGCCGTACATGGTAGAAATGAGGGACGTCTAGTGGCTTAGGAAAATTTATATCTGGTGTCTACTCCTGCAAAGCAAGTTATATAGGTCACCAAAGAGGGACACTTTTTTATTAGTACATTTAGAAATAAGTTTATATCTATGTATTGTTTGCATCATTTGTGTAATTAGCGTTGCTTTTCATAGAGAAATGCACCTCAGTAAAAGCTTTATCTTTCTGTAAAACTGCCTACTAAATGATGTTTCTCACTATCACATTATACATTAATTTCATGGGGTGACTCCAATAACAAATTCCTCAGTAATTTAATCCTTGCTTATAAGTAGATCAAAATTGCCTATATTTAAAGGAGTGGTTGGAATAGGCAGAGATTCCTAAACCCAACGTTGGGACACTAAGTTTAGTGAGCTTTTGTCAGTCTTCCATCGTGGAGTCCTACACTGTGGACTGGTTTGGAAAGAACGTCTTTGCATTTAGTACTCTGTGAAATTTTAATTATTAATGCACATGCTTTGCATCCAGTGGGGTCTGGCTGAATTGCAGTGTGCTGCAGAAGAGTTGCTAGGGTATTTCTAGAAAGACAATCTCCTTTGAAAGAGAATTACAGGACTCAGGAATCCACTTCCTGCAGTGTCATGGTGCATATGGTATGTAATGCTGTAGAGGGGGCTGCTAGAACAGCAGGATCTGGTATTGTCATTCAGTATCACTCTTTGCTGGGCTTGACCCATCTCACCAAGGATGGCAAGATGACTTTTTTAGACTCCTTTGTTTTTTTAAGGTGCTAATTAACAGTAGCAAAAAGAACTAGACAGGCTCTGACAGTTGTCTGTTTAATTTTACACCCCGTTCAGCAGTTCTCTAGAATGCAGATGAGCCAATACTAGATGCGGCTGTGGCATGATCAGCAATTACAATGACAGGAGGATGCTGGAAACAGGAAGTCACCTTGGTCTATCTGCTTATTGCACAGCATGTTTATTTGCCCAGAGACCAAGGATTCCATCAACTGTCAGGATGCTGCACAGCAGCTTTACACTGGATCACAGAAGTCCTGACTTTTTGCCTATTTGTCTTCCGTAAGAGACAGACAGGTTTGCTCCATGCCTCACCTTAGGGAAAGCTTTTCAGGAACTTGTGGATCAGGAAGATTGTCAAGAAGCAACTTGTTCCCTTTTCACATTTCACTAACTCTGGTCCCATCATTGTCCTTTCTAAACTTCCACTCTCTGAGAAGTTACTGGCATGGAAGGAGGTAGAAAAAGCCTTTGACAGCTGTCCACAAGGTCCCAACTGATTAAAAGCGCCTAGGATGTTGTTGATTTCTTTGCGTTACCAAAGAAAACTAAGGAATGCATATTTGTAGTCACATTTGTACCCTGCAAAGTCTCATCTCCTCCCTGTGCAAATGATTATCCTGGGGACACACTTGTTGCGCTGTTTGCCTGAGGATAGAATCCTTTCTGTTACAGAAACAGCATCTGTGTTGGGTTGAATTTTTTTATGGTCCTTCACTGCAATCTGTAGGTGTAGTAATCTTGCATTATGATTTTCATTTTTCATCACATTCCGATCTCCATTGCATGCCATTTTTATCTGACCTGGTGGCCTAATCTGACAAACTTGCTTGGAGGGAACTTTTCCAGCTCCATAATCCTTGAAGTGTGACCACAGATTTGTCTGCCCAGAGTAAGATCATTGGGGCATTTTAGTGGACAGATCTTGAGACCTGGGCATCGTGGGATACTCTTGCATGTAGATGTCCTGCAGACGAAGGCAATGCTTCTATCCCTTCTGGCCTTTCATGTCTGTCTTCCCATTGGAGTTATTCCAACTCTGTTGGACAACATAGCTGTAGTCTGATACAGAATAAGCAGAGGGAATGCTTTCTCAAAGCCATTGTATTGAAAGGCCAGGAGAATGTCTGAGTGGTCATTCAGGTCTCCTGGCTTCCTACCGGCAAGGCATATTCTGGTGGAAGTACATTCCCTAGCTGACAGATTAAGTTGCTGGCTGCTTATGTCACGAGTTGTTAGTAACCAGGAGAATAAGCTTTACTTGTATGTGACCTGTTTGCCTTTCCGGCCAATACTAATGGCCAGATTCCAAAAGACCTGCTGTCGGTGTAAGCCCTTTTTTTCTGGATAGCTTATTAATGGCATAGATCTTACTTCTAAAACCATTCATACCTCTGAAAATCTTTTGACTGTGTTCTAAGCGTTTCTTTTATGAAGGTCCAGCTTACTGCCATCCCTAGCTTTCATTCCTGCCCCACAATCCACCATGGGTCATTCCCTTGCAATTTTGAGGGCTTCTAAATCCTTTTTACATAAAAACTTTCTTCCCTCCCTTGAGAGACTGTCCTGCCTTGTGTATTTATAGTATCCTCTAAGTTGTGTTACTGTTCTTTGAACCTACAGCATTGTCTGATTTGAAATTCCTGTCTTGAATGACTGTTGTCCTTGTGGCAGTTAAGTTTATACATAAAGTTGCAACAGAGAATTTTGGATCAGTCTGTCAAGTTTGCCCCTGTTCTACCCAGAGTACTCTAATGGAGGGTACTTGCTTTGTATGGATGTCCACGTATAGCTTTTATTTTTTTCTGGACTGAACTGTGTCAGGAAAGATCATCAGATTTTCAAGTCCTTTGCTAAGTTTTTGGCTGGGAAAGAAAGTTCTTGAACACCCCCATTTCCAAAATGTTTATAGCTTATTTTATTATGAGAACAAAGAAGCACTCTTGGCCACATCCCCAAAGCTTATTCTGCTAAAGCAGTGACCACCTTCATGACCTTTTCCTTTAAAGCATCTGTAGGTGATGATTGTGCAATAATAACTTGGATTTCTCTTAGCACATTTGCAAGGCACTATAAGCAGGGCATCCATTTCCTGGTCTTCTTTCGATGCTGCTGTCATGAGTAGTATCTTCCCATAAGAGTGACCTTGCAGGAGGATTGGCTTGGAACGTTGTCCTAGGGGTCACCAATGATGGACCTTTATTTATCAGATATGAAATTTATTGGTCCTTAAATCTATTGGCATAATATCAGTCTTCCGTGAATTACCCTTCCTCCATCTCTTGCAGTTTTCTCCTTCTTTGCCTTCTTCTCTGCTCTGCTTTTTTGACTTCCTTTTCACAGCTTTCTAACTGACAGTAACAGTAGAACTGGAGGGGTTTGGACCTACAGTGCATGATTGGAAGGAGGTGACTCCATCCTGGAAGAGTTATCTGCTGAAGGGTCCCGATACCTGCTCCATCGAGTCCTAGAGTGATGGGCCTTTGTCTTACCAGTATATTATGTTAAGTAAGGTGTGTGTGTGTGTGTGTGTGTGTGTGTGTGTGTGTGTGTGTGTGTGTGTGTGTGTGTGTGTGTGTCACACCCACACAGCTTCCTGACGTTCACAAATGTGTTAGTAATTGTTTCACACAGTTGTGATTACTGATAAATAAAAGCTCCTGAATGGGAACAGCATTTGAAACTTAGAAAAAAGCATGAAAATATTTTTTGCTGGGTGCAAGCCACTGCACCCCCAGTGTGAGTGCTTTCACCCCTTTACCTCCCTGTTTGCATATACCAGCTGTGAGATCGCAGTGTGACTAGGAAAGGGAATGTCCACAGTACACTAACAGTTCGCCCTTCCTAGGAAAAGTGTAGCAGTTGCACACCACTCATGTAAATGAGTGTTGGGTTACCAGTGTTTCAAAAGATAAGCCTGGCTCCCATAAACATTACATATAGGTTGTATACTATTGCACATAAACTTGCGTGTGTCTGCATCTTGTCTGCTGAGGTTTATCTGCAAGCCAAAGATTTTTTGCATGTCATTGATTTCTGTCTGCCTTTTTGCTCTTTTGTTGAAAGCTGTGTCGTAGCTGAGCTCCAGTTTAGTTTTCAGATGGGCTGCCTTTATTGTGGACTGTGTATTATCATGGGTGCCAGGTACTTCAGTTTCTGTCTTCACGCCATAGCTGTGCTGCTGTTGAATTGGTGACATTTCAGATTCCCTGAAGGGAGTATGTTGTCTGAGGTCAGTGGTTGTCCATTCAGAATTACTTTCCCTGTAATGTGCTCATTAATTGCCAGGAAGGGCTCTAGGTCCATCTGCTCAGCAACTCTGAACTTGATTAAGCTGGTATGAAATGTGTGGTTTAGTGACTTGCATACTTTTTACAACTAGAAATTGAGGGAATCGAACCCAGAACTACATTGAGGCTAACTAAAAGTTGGTCACCTTAACCCTCCATGTAAATCTGCTAGATTTATAAGAGAAGGGAAGGAATCTGAGGGGCTTTAAGTAAATGAAAGAAAAACTGAGAAACTAATCGGGGAAATTTTCCATTTGCAGTAGTGTTTTCTGGAAAATGTTAAACTCTTGTTAATAAGTAGGGAAAGAAATTTAATGGTCAGCTAAGGTTTTAAAGTTGTGATATTTATTTCAGCCAGTAATGCTCCATTAGTATGACAGCATGCTTCGTTTACTGGAGGAACTATTTTCCTTTACAGTTTCTTCACATTTTTTGACTGCTAATAAAACCATACTTCATGTTTGCATTATCATTTGCTATTCCAAAGGGAGACTAGAAATAGTTTAGGCAAAAAGTACAACTTTCCTGGCTAAATTTCATAAGTTGATTAGAGATTCCTAAAATATTCGTGAATGCATAAAGCACCAGAAAATATATTTTCATGAGCACATATAGAATGGCATCTTCAGCATTTTAGTGTACAGTTAGAGAGCATTCTAGCCAATGTGATGGTTGCCTTAACACATATCTGTGTGAAGTATTTATGTCCTTGTATACAAGTGGTATTGTGGGTAGTTGGTGAGATTTAAGCTGTTACATCAGGTCAAATTTCTGGAGATTTTTTCCCCCAGCCCACTTGGACAAGGTTGGCCAGAGTTTCAAGATGCTTGTTGGAAGTGCCCAATGCAGGATGGCCAAGTGCTCTAATAATAATTGCTGAAACATGGTCCTGTTGAATTATATTGTTGTGTTTTGAGTTTTCTCCTTTTTTTTAAGGGTCTGTGATCTTGGATTTGTTTATATATAAACTCAGGGGTGTAGACAATTTTGGGTCTGGCCCACCATAGAAAAAAGCAGACTTATAGATCATCCTTTGGTTTCACTTGCTTTTGGACCTACTGACTTTTATTCAGCAGATATTGAGCCATTTCCAAGGATTCATTTCTTCTGCTGATATAAAACCAGTACCCATTCTGGAGTATAGCAGTATGTGTATTTTTTTTCTTTACAGAAGGAGTTTAAGAAGGCATAAGAAAGAGCCTAAACCTTCCCATCTACTACCTTTATAGACTAAAACCTATGTAGATGTCATTTGGAAGTTTCCAAATCTGTTTCATGCAATGAGGTTGGTGTGTGTCTTCCTGGAACTTTAAAATTAAACTAGCATCCTGTGCTGCATTTTATTAAAATATCTGTAATGCATTGCTTTTGTTTGAGTTTTCTAATGTATGTTATGCATCTGACAGGATAACCTACATGAGATACTTAATCTTTTGCACCATCACACGCAAAACCGTTTGGGGTGCTGCAGCACTTTAACATATGTGTCAGTACATGTTGTGACACTACCACATTGTAGACAGTTCCTGAATTACTGGAGGCTGCCTTCTGGGTTACCTGCTGTGCTTCTTTTATACCTTATTGTAGTTGCAGGGGATCCTGTAATTTATGTGCTTGTTGTAAATAGTTAAATGTTTTATTGTAAGGTATTTATTTCATGTGACCTTAACATAACACTTGTTTGGGGGTTGATGTATTGCTGCTGTCTTCTGCACTAAAATGGGATTTTTTTAATGACTTGTATTACACATTGTGTGTGTGTCATGTTTTCACGCACTTGTGCTTTTAAAGTTCCTCCTGTTTTTCTCTGGATGTTCATCATTTGATCACTGCTGCTCTAGCCTTAGTTATATGGCCTACAGTGGATGTAAAAAGTGTACACACCCATGTTAAAATGCCAGGAATTTGTGATTTAAAAAAGAGACCACAATAAATAATTTCAAAACTTTTCCCACCTTTTAATGTGACCTATAACGTACAATTCAGCTGAAAAACAAACAAATCTGTTGAGGAAAAATATAAAAAAATAAAAAACGTACAATAAGCTGGTTGCATAAGTTTGTACACCCTTAAACTAGTACTTTGTTGAAGCACCTTTTGATTTAATTACAGCATTCGGTCTTCTTGGGTACAATGTATGTATCCTTGAAGGCGAGAAGCCAAGGTACCAGATGAATTTATTGTGAAGTAAAGAAAGTCTACTACCTTTCTACGTGTGTTTTCTTCAATTAAAGAAACTCTGATTAACCCCAAATAAGTTCAGCTGTCCTAGTAGGATTTTCCTGACATTTACTCAGTTGCCTGCTACAGCAAAAGCCATGGTTCGCAGAGAGCTTACAAAGCATCAAAGGGATCTCCTTGTTGAAAGGTATTGGTCACTAGAAAAATTCCAGAGCATTGGCTATACCATGGAACCCAGTGAAGAAACTCATCAAAAAGTGGGGAAAATATGGGACAACAGTGATGTTGCAAAGAACTGGACATCCCTCCAAAATTGATGAAAAGACAAGACAAAAACTGGTCAGGGAAACTACCAAGAAACCTACAGCAACATTGAAGGAGCTGCAGGAATTTCTGGCAAGTACTGGTTGTGTACTGCATGTGACAACAGTCTCCCGTGTTCTCCATATGTCTGGACTGTGGGGTAGGGTTGCAAGACAGAAGCCTTTTCTTGCACAGAAAAACATCCAGGCCCGGCTAAAATTTGCAAAACAATACATCTGGTCTCCCAAAACCATGTAGGAAAATATGTTATGGTTTGGGGAGACCAAGGTTGAACTTTTTGGCCTCAATTCCAAAAGGTACTTGTGGCGCAGAAACAACACTTAGCATCAATAAAAGAACATGACCATCCCCACGGTGAAGCATGGTGGTGGCAGTATCATGCTTTGGGGTTGCTTTTCAACTGGAACTGGGTCTTTAGTCAAGGTGGAGGGGATTATGAACAGTTCCAAATGCCAGTCACTTTTGGCCCAAAACCTTTCAGCGTCTGCTAGAAAGCTGAAGCTAAAGAGGAATTTCTCCTGTCAACACGACAATGACCACAAGCATACATCCAAATCGACAGAAGAAAATTACAGTTTTGGAATGGCCCAGCCAGAGGTCAGACCTAAATCCAATAGACAATCTGTGGGGTGACCTGAAGAGGGCCGTGCACAAGAGATGCCCTCACAATGTGACAGATTTGGAGTGCTTTTGCAAGGAAGAGTGGGCAAATATTGCCAAGTCAAGATGTGCCATGTTGATAGACTCCTACCCAAGAAGACTGAATGCTGTAATTTAAATCAAAAGGTGCTTCAACAAAGTATTAGTTTAAGGGTTGTACACTTATGCAACTAGTTTATTGTAAGTTTTAATTTTTTATATTTTTTTCCCCTAACAGATTTGTTTTTTCAATTGAATTGTACAGGCTATAGTTCACATTAAAGGTGGGAAAAGTTTTTGAAATGATTTATTGTGGTCTCATTTTTTATATCACAAAAACCTGACATTTTAACAGGGGTGTGTACACTTTTTTTTTTTTTTTTATATCCACTGTATGTCCTGCACACAGGATATAACAGATGGCTAGTTCCAAAGCTTAAAGGCACCGTCCACTCACCCAGACTGTTGATAGCTCAAACAGAATTGCAGAAAATCAACAGTTTGGGCATCATGCCCTTCAGAGCTTTCCAGCTGCTGTAAGAGTATTCATTTAGCTGACCTTCGATCCTCGAAAGCCTGCAAGTGTTTCTCCATTGTTCAGCAGATAATTCTCTTTGGGGAAAAAAAAACTTCCATAAATTATTTTGACAGAAACATCAAGTGTTTTTAGTGTGTATTTTATAATAGGACTTTTTTAATTTTTGGATTGTTGTGTAAATGTTTCAGTCTGTTGCAGCCAGTGGTTCTACTTTTTTTTACTTCTGTATTCAGCTGGGTAAAAGTGTAGTTTAGTTTAATTTGCTTTGTTGAATAAAATCTTTTTAAACTGTGTTTAACAGCCGAAGTAAACGTATGTTGTGCTTTCTGTGGTGTTTTATGTTGAAAACACTACTTTTTTGATACTTAACTTTTTACCAACTGCTGCTCTCATTGGTACTTCAGGCTTCATTCTTGGCTGGAACAACTTGCTGGTTCCTTCCTCTGTCCATAAAAAGAAAAGTTCTAAACAGCTTTTGCCCTTTCAGCAGGCTGTAATTGCTTCCTGTCCTTGTAGCTTTAGAGGACATTTTTATTGCATCGTGCAATCTGCCAGCCTACAGCTACTAAGAATTCAAATGTGATTGATTGTATGAAGTTACTCAGTCTGGCAGATTATTATAGAATTCTCATTTGTCATGCTCATGTTAAATTTTTTGCTTGTGTCATTTGAGAATGAGTAAGTCTTTAGCCATTTTTCCCTCTTCTGAGGATCAATCTTCTATGAATACAATTATTGCTGCTTTGTCTCCATGCATTCTTTGAAGTGTGTTTATGACTCTGGCAGATAGGTTATGCAGAACAACTTCTACTGGAACTGTTTTGAGAAGGTTTGCATGGTTAAATTCTTAAAATGTACCTGAGTATGTAAAAGCTGGAATTTGAAATTCCCCTCAGGATAAGGAAGTTGTTTTTGTACCATCTACTGCTGAGGTTCAGAAAATGTGTAATGAGAGGAAAAATTATTTTATGGGTAACTCAGATTTTTCAGATGACTTTCCGGATTGTTAAAGGTTTTCCACCTTCCTCCAGACCTTTTTATAAAAAAGCAAAATAAGTAGACATGCAAAAAACAATGGCAAAGAGGTTTTGATGGACTCCTTCCCATACGACGATATTTCTGGGTTGTCTCCTTGATATATCAGTTGAAAGGGCTTTTGTTCCACAGAAAAAGTAGATCTGTATGTAGATGTGTTCCTGAATTTTTCCAGTCAATCCAGGACTTCATCAAGGGAATCCTTTGGATATTAAGATTCCCAAAACCCATGATTGTCTCCACATGAAAAAGTTTCACTGACACCTAGAACTGGTTTGGTCCCAACATCCGCATGCTCTGACATTACTAATTCCAGTTTTGGGATTTGTGAAAAAGGAACTGCTTTGATGGAGATACCAGTTATACCTGAATTTAGGCATCCCATTTTCCATTCCAGCTCCTGCACAGTCAGTACCTAGTAACACTTCAGACTTTGCTTGAGGAGCTGTCTATGGGAGTAAAAGTACAGGGTCTTTGGAACAGAAAAGACAGAGCAAAACACAAATGTAAAAGAAATGTTTGCGTGTGTCTGTGTTCCAGGTATTACCCTCTGTGCAGGTTGGCCATGATTACTTGGGATATACCAATTCAGTATAATCTCAATGTGCAGGCATCTTACTTTCCATCACAACAAAACATTGTGACATAGAAGCTGAACAGGACCAGGACAGATCCTCATACATGGAAATTGAATCAGGGTGTCTTAAAGACTTTAGCCAGTTTTGGGGAACAACTCTGATAGAACTTTTCACCTCTATTCAAAACGAATTAGCAAAATTGTGTTACAGAACTCTTTGCAAGAAGGCCTAGAAAACAGATGCGTTATTTCCTTGCTTTTCCACCCTTTCCATTGATATCCAGGGTCATTCTGAAGATTCAGAAGAACTCTCTAAAGATCATTGTGGTGACTCCTTTTGGAAATTGCTCAGCTTCTTCATAGACTGGACTTAATCAGACAAGACTGGTTGTTTGCACTCCAACTTGAAGCAACTTCAGCTAACTGATTGGATGATGATGATGTGAAGTAGGTAACGGAGTCAAAGAAATATGGTTCTAGGAAATCACATATCCATAAGTAGAATTTTCTAGCTGGGGATAAAATAAGAGCCAAGACCCTTTTAAGACTAGTATTTCTCTGGCACTTCAATATTCCTGCGTTATTATTCCCTGGCCTTTTTTACTTGTCTAGCAAGTTTCATTTGTTGGCCATTTCAGTATGACTGCCAAGGTAGCCTCCTCTTTCAGTGTATTCCTGTCTGAAGATGTTTTTGAAAAGGGTTCTTCATACCTGTCCACCTAGAAAACTTGTGGACCCTCCATAGAATCTTAATTTTTCCAAATTAACTTCTGCTTCATTTGAACCAGCTCATCAGGCTGATTTTTAACTAATTGTTCATTTATGCCCAAGGCAATATCGGGGTTTACTTTAAATCAAGCTATATATCTCCCTATCTGATTTTAACTAATTGTTCATTTATGCCCAAGGCAATATCGGGGTTTACTTTAAATCAAGCTATATATCTCCCTATCTTCTTTCTAGAAATGGAAAATGAGGTAGAAAAGGTTCTTTATACTCTCGATGCCCACATCGAACTCTGATACTATCTTGACAGGACTAAATCCTTCAAAAATTCTAATGAGTTATTAATTTCTTTTGAAGGCAAGAAAAAAAGGACAACATGTAGTAAAGCAGATTAGTTTTCAAATGGTTGTTCAGCAATGGCTTTTTGGAAAGAGGTGGTCTTCAGAAGAAGTCTAGTGGGAATAACTTGGTTCTTTGTGCATAGTTTCACAAAGCACTTCAAGCTGGATTCCCTTTCAACAGAACAGGCTTTGCTAGGACCATTCTCTAGAGGCTCAAGGACCCTTTTCCCTCCTGCTTTCAATCCGCAGCTACGGTATTCTACCAATTTAACTAAGGCTACTGAAGCAGTACTGAAATATGAACATAGTTACAGCTATGTAAGTAATCTTAGCATAACAATATATGTTCAAATGATCACTGTTGCAGTAGCTGCTCCTTCCTTACACTTATTTTTGTATGATTTTGTTGCCGGGTGTGGACATTAAATTTTACTTAAATAACATTGTTCTCTTTCTGTGCTCTAGCCTTCCTCTTTCAGTTGGCATGAAAGCTCTGAAGGACTTTGTGCCAGTACTGCTGGCTTCCTACAGCTCTGCTCGAGCTGACAGTGGTCTAGGCAAGTGGAAGGTGGCTTTTATAATTGAAAAGCTGGCTGCCTTGTATTCTGGTGCAGAATACAACTCCTAGAGCTAATGCTACTGCAGCAATGATCATTCAAACATCTACTGTTGAGGGTAGGTTTACTTACACAACGGTACTTTACCTGCAAGTGCTTTATGGCATATGCTGTTAAACTGGACCATTTTCTATTGCACTAATGCAAAGTGTGCTACTGTTGGTATAAATCTGGCTTTGGGAACCACCGCACTAAACACTGATCTGTTATGAAACAATTCAGACTTTAGGAGGAAATAATCCCTGTTGTAACTAAAGGCTTTACCAGCCAGATATGTCTATCTCTAAAAGAGATACAGTGACATTTGTCTGTGTGCTTCTTGTCTGACCATCACACAGTGAGGTGATTTGAGGTCTCGCCAGTGAGAGCAGTTGGTTAAATGGAACTCTTCATTAATATAAATGGTAAATTGACGCAAACAACAATCGTGTGTAGTAAGGTTAGAGTATACGTGAAATGCTGTTGCTTTTAACTGAGGATGACCTACTACATTTGTCGAAAAGCTCCTGCCATATGTCTCTGAAGTGTCTCCTTATTCTTTCTAGCCTGATCTTGCCCCCTGCCCCTTATCTCAACCCTGTGAAAAACCCTTTCTCTAACAGTACCACTATTCAGACAGTGTGTTGAAAGGTGCCGTTATGTTTGTATTTTTTTGATTTACCAGTTTGCAAAAAGAGGCAGTTTTCCTTTTTATTTCACTGTAGCTTTGGCAATTTTTTTTGTTTACTGTTGATATGCATAGCGTGCATCAAGTTTTCTTCATGCCGGTGTCTCATATAGTGTTTTATTTATATATATATATATATATATATATATGTATATATATATATATATATATATATATATATATATATGTATATGTGTGTGTATATATATATATATATATATGTGTATATATATATATATATATGTATATATATCACACACACACACACACTGTGTGTGTACGTGTGCATCTTGACTTCTGTATAATTGATGTCAGAGCTGGAGAAGGACAAAAGTGCAATGCATTGTGAGATAGAGGGAGGCCCTGAGCACTCTGGGAATGCTTGCTTGGATTGCTGCGTAGTCATAGTCCATTGAGTTACAGTGGATGAAGACACTGTTACAGATCTAGCATTTAAAGTGCATACATTTCATTTGCTGTTGATAGTGGATGTCTGAGTTACATATGTAACAAATGCTTCAAATAGTAATGTGTTTATCTTACAATTAATAACATACTCTTATTTCTAGTGCAGTCATGGTTATTATAATGATTTGACAAGTGCAACAGGTTTTGTCCACAGTAATACATTTCAACTTTTTCAGAAACTGCACTCTCAAGAATAGCCACATATGTGATGGGTAGAGTGGGCATGTTTCAGTGACCAAGTAGAAGAAATACTGGTCCAAGTAATATTTTTCAGCTAGTCTCAAGCACTCACATACAGCATACTCCACCTTCTAAATAACCACATTTATAACTTGCTACATTGTACATGCTTAATCTAATAAACATAATAATGCCTACATTAACATATTTAATTTTGTCCACACACAGGCAGCATCTGCCCTCCACAGTAGTAACCACAGTTCACTTGGGTACAGTAGACATGTCTTCACAGAAATATTTTTAATGTTGTTGTGTCTTACGGCTTGTACTTTACCTTATTTCAGTTACAGACCTGCTGTAAATTCCCCACAGTAAGCCATAATTAGATGGTCAACACTTAATGTTTGATCGGGTAAAATAATTGTTGCATAAAGTAATGGATGTTTTGATTAAGAATGTAATGCACAGGCAGTACCCTTCTGCCAATACAGTAATAAGCATGATTCAGCCAGGTTGTTGGACAGTTTGCCTAATCAGGTGAAAGAAATTAATGGCAATAGTAATGTATTCAGTAACTTCATCTACTGATCTATTCTTGCACCCATTCGCCAGCTGTAACAGGCTTCTGATTTGGGCATACTTCAGATGTGATCAAGTAAGGAAAGGGCTTTGCATAGTAAAGTATTTTTTTTTTCTCATTTTTTAGACATTCACATAAATTGGCTGCACCCCTTGAATAATTACATCTGGACTGGGTAGATCTCCGTCATATGACTAACAGTAGAAAAGTACTGCATTTTGCAATGTCAGCACAATTCATGCAATTTATAGATCATCTTAGTAATCCACTTTTAGTGGCTTCAGCTCTAAAGTTCAGCTGAACAGTAGCGTATAACCAGCTTTTAACTGGACACTCCTCAGATGCATGATTACTTTAGGCAGTCCCCTTCTCATCTAATATATTTCAGCAAGAGTCGCACTAAAATCTACAGATGGCATCGTTCTGCTGTATCCCTCAACCCCCACATTAACCAGCTGTTACTTAAATATACCTCTCGCATGTAACTGATCAAATAAATAATGACTAACTAAAGCAGTGTAATGAAGAGCTAGACCTATAAAGACAGTATCATCCCATCCATAGGTTCATAGGTGTTTACTAGGCTAACAACCACAAGGGACTTTTTAAGCCGAGCCGTTCTTCCTAAATCTCGACCAGTTCTGGTATCCTTGATAGCTGTAAGCGAGGGCTTGGGAGATGAAACATTTGCAAGCAGGGGCCTGAGAGATGAACTATCTGCATGTTGCCTATATCATTAGAGATGTAGGTGCCAAGCCAGGGATGAATTTCCTGTTTCCCATCCAATTCTCTAGGTTGCACTTGAATTTGGTTTGGGAGGAACTCTGCTTCACATGAATGGGATTCCTATTCCAGATATGGAGTAGTCTTTGGGGTACATACCAATCTCTCCAGCAGGTCCTATTTATTATCACAGGCAAGGTTTAAGTCTTTAGACTGGGTAATTCTTGTGATTTTTTTTTTTTGTTTATATGTAGGAGGTCCAGCAAGGTGGGGTCTGCCAGTACCCTGTATACTAGGCATAGATTTTCCCTCAACAGCTTGTAGGAGACAGAATACAGGGATAGGGCCTTGAGGCAGTCTGCATAAGACATTTCACTTGTGCCTGTATTCTTTTAGTGAGGAACCTCTGTGGATGTTCTAATTGTCTGATATGCTTGGTTAGGTACACACTAAAGAGGGACATTATACTCCGTGACAGGTCTGATGAATACAGTGAAACAATGACTTCCTTGGACCACAATGATATATCTTTGTTTATAAGTTGCATAATATAGAATTATTCACAAGTGTAGATGTGTGATGGCCAAAGGCTAGATTACTGTCTGTGCCCCTAACTCCCTGATTAAGGGGTGTGTTGCAATATGATAGTTACCAGGGGTGGATGACTTCCTGAAGGATACTATTATGCATTTCTTAGCATTTAGTTTTAGTCCGTGGCCCTGACACCAGTTATTTCTGTGTCAGCCCTTCCTGGAGAACATTTGTGTTGGTCTGGGATTCCATGATGGCTCCTACTTTGTGGTTATTTCCAGATTTAGTCAGTCAGAGACTATTGACATTGGCCTTTACTTCAGAGAAGTAAATGCCAAATAGGAATGGTCCAAAGACCGATCCCTGAGGGACTCCACTTGTGACTGCCCTCTTTGTAGATGTAGACTTCACAATTCTAACTTCCCGGGTCCTGTGTGTGAGCCAGTTAGCTATCAACTGGGTGATATATGGGTTTGTACCCAACATCTTGAGTTTGTCAACTGTGCCCAAGTTGGGTGTTGTCAAATGCCTTGGACAGGTCAAGGTAGGCAGTGTTGAACCATTTTTCCCTCATCCATTGCTTTGGTGATCATCTCAAAGAAGTCCACCAGTTTGAGTAGGCATGATCTGCCCTTGATGAAAACAAACTGGGTTGGTTCCAGTATCTGGAGGTTTACTGTATCACTATTGATCATTTCCATGATAATTTCTATGGCTTTGCATATAAGACTTGCGAGACTTATGGGTCTGTAGTTAATTGGCTTTTGAGTGGATATATCTTAGATGCATGACTAAAGTGTAAGCACAGCTGCCCATAACAATGTATTTGCATTATTCTTTATCACATACATATCTTCCCCACAGTAGCCTTGTTTGACTGGCTGTACCACAGTGATATGACTGATGTGATGGAACGACTAACCTTAGTAAGGTATTTCATAGATTTCAGAAATACGCACCTTGGTCCAACCACACCTTGAGTACTGCATGCAGCTCTGAAAGTCATCTAAGGAAAGGGGCATCAAGGCTGTAAGGAGGAGTCCGACGGTAAAGTTACAGGAAAGATTGAGGTGAAGGGATATGACTAAAGGCTAGATGAGGTGCAACTCTTTCTCACTTGTGACCAGACGAGGGAGAAGGGACATAATAGTGCTTTGCAGGATCATATCGTAGAGATGGTGTCATCCTCATGAAGAAAAAAGAGGGAGAAAGAGGGAACACAAGCAGCAGATTGTAGGGGCTATCTACTTGGATGTCTTGGAAGTATTTTTCCATTGACAGGGATGCAGGCACACAGTAAGAACCACCAGATTGGGCGAATAGAGAAGGAATTCACAGAGGTGTTCTAAGGGCATGGGAAAGGTGGAAAGGCAGGTAAGGTAGAGATTTGGGGGGGGCTATAGAATGACAGTAAACCTGTTTACTTGTTTTAAATGCATTGTATTCTGCTTTCAAGAAATTATAATTAGTGGAAGTGGATTTCAACTGATGAAGGGTCATTGAGCCAAAACACGATGTCCTTCAAGGATGCATCTGCAGTCCTTACAAATGGGTTGTCCTGTCGTCAGGCAGCCCTTCGGTCGGCCGGATTCCAAAGTCTGGGTCTGGCTTCGGCTGGTGTCGCACTTCACCCGACGTCATAGCTGCAGTTACTCTGGTATAAAGGCATCAGCCGACGCCATTTTCCTCAGTCTTTCTTGCCGCGTGGCACCCGAAGCAGAAGCTGTTCGCAAGTGCCGGTCGGTCAGATCCAGAGATTACTACTACCGAGTACTTCAACTACTACCGAAGACTTCTAAAAAGCTAAGTACCCCGTTGAGGACTCTTTCTTGCCTCAGCCGCCTCAGCCTATGTCAGAAAAAGTGAATAACTGTTTAACTTGTGGGAAACAAATACCTCATAAAGATTTCCACTCTTACTGCTTACCTTGTTTAGGCCCAGACCACGACGTAGCAGCTTGTCTAGCCTGTGCTTCTTTTAACCGACGGACGCTTAGACGTCGGTCGGAATTTGCTGAGCAGTTTTTCGGCTCTGATTTTGCTTATATTATGCCGTTGGATCCTCCGACTTCACAAATATCCAAAAAACGCAAGGAAAAGGACCGACCCTCGCGGTCCGCGGTTTCGAAACCGCGTTAAGCCAATCAGTGTCTCTGTTTCGGCTGAAACCGAGCAAGCGGTTCTTCCTTCAGCCGAAAACATGCCTTCTACCGAGGCCTCTTCTAACCTGGTGGAATCGGCTTCTGAAATCCAACCTGCAGTTGCGGTTTCTCAGGAATTATCTGACACTATTCCCTTGGATATTTCAACCCCTGCACGTGGAGCTGCTAGGCCTCCTGCAGCCATGTCCATTAAGGCCTTTGCCAGGGCTAAAGCAGCTAAAGCTACAAAATCTGTGCCTGTTAAGACCCCCTCTCACAGGCCCAGCTCCAGTTCCCAAATGCTTTCTCTAGCAGAGGATCTCATTTCTTTAATCCGGGGATTCCAACCTCATCCAGACAGGGCCTCTCACCCACCTCCAGAGAAGAGGCCTAGAGCAGAGCCCCCTGAGCCAGTGTCCACAGATGATTCCTCTGATGATTCAGATAATACAGACCCTCCAGAGGCTCCTTATTCTCCTTACGAAGACTCTGATGATGAAGAGTCCATCCCTTCTGCCTCTCCACCTGAGGAATTTTCATTTGGGGAAACCTTGCATGCTATGAGGGAACAATTTCAGTGGCAGGGCCAAGATTTTTCAGACTCCAGGAAAAGGCTTAGAACCTTCCTGCATTTACCACAACATAGGCCTTTAGCTATACCTCCAGTTCTTTCTGTTGTAGATGATGCATTTAATGATGCTTGTACTGCTCCTGATTCATTACCTCCGGCCCCTGCTAAGCCCGATAGGTTCTACAGGGTCCCGGATACACATCACCATTTATACAAGGCTCCTTTTGCAGATGCACCTGCAGGACCTACCAGCACCTGCAGGACTGCATGGATAAGGCAATCCCAAGCAAAACAAAGACTCTCTGTACCAAAGGCAAGCGTCCAGTCTGGTGGACCCCAGCCATAAACAAACTCTACAACAAAAGGAAGAAGCTACTACAAGATAGAGCAAAATCCTTAAAAGGTAAGACACCCTTGATCACTATAAGTAAAAAACTAAGAGCTCTCATAAAATCATCCAAAGCAAATTTTGAGAGAAAAATAGCTAAAGACTCAAAAGACAATCATAAGGCCTTCTTTAGCTATGTTAGAAACCTGGGAGGAAACTCCCAGATATGCTCAGAACTAGTTCAAAATGATGTGAAGATTACTGATCCTACGGACATTGCCAACATACTGGCTGACAGGTTCAGTGCAAACTTCTCCCTCCCCCAAAAGGAGAGATATCTATACCAAATGATTGCAGCCCCCAAACATCTCCAACGCCCAAGTGAGAACTGCTCTCCAAAGCAAAAACACAGCATCCATGGGACCTGATGGTGTCCCCGGCTGTGTGCTCCACAAACTCAATGAGGAATTAAACCCACAGCTAGGACAGCTGTTTAATCAGAGCCTTACCTCTGGATGCACTCAGGAGTGGCACTGCAGCTGTGGTCCCACTTCACAAAGGCGGTGCCTCCACCGACCCTGGAAATTACCAGCCCATTAGCTTGACAAGCCTTATCTGCAAAGCCATGGAGAGGATCATAATGGACCTCATAAATAAAGACATAGGTAATTTGCAGACTTTGGATCCAACCCAGTTTGGCTTTGTCAAAGGCAGATCATGCCTTTTAAACTTGGTTGAGTTTTCAAAACAGTCACCAAAGCCATTGATGAGGGAAAGGCAGTCCATACAGCCTACCTTGATCTGGCGAAGGCCTTGATACAATACCCCACTCGGGTATCATTGAAAACTCATCAGCTTAAATATTAACCCATACATCACAAGATGGGTTGCAAACTGGCTGAGTGACAGAACCCACAGGGTCAGAGTTGCTGGCGCCATGTCAGACTCAAAGCCTGTCACAAGTGGTGTCCCACAGGGCTCAGTCCTAGGCCCACTCTTGTTTGGCATCTACTTCTCAGTACAAGCAAACACAGGAGGGTTATGGCTGACAAAGTTTGCAGATGACTGCAAACTGGGCCATAGTAGAAAACACATCTGACACAGATATCCTTCAGAAGGGTCTCACAGAACGGATAACTGGTGCCAGAGCCATGGCCTAAAGTTAAATGCCAAAAATGCATAGTCATACCCTTGAAAAACAAGGTTACCCCTAGCTACCAAATAGGTGGCAATCCACTGAGCACAGAAGAAGTTATCAGGGACCTGGGGACCCAGGTTGATAGTAGTCTGTCATTCGACACCCATGTAGCTAAAGTAGTTAGGAAGACCTTCTACATTGCCCACCTTATCATGAAGGGATTCTCATCTAGATCAAGGGAGGTCATTGTCTCCCTCTACTCATCACTCATCAGACCAATGATTGAGTACAATGCCCCATTCGAATGTATCTGACCCGACACTTGCAGCAGCTGGAGAGGCCACAAAAGTTCCTCACCAAAAGGATAAAGGGTCTCAAAATCTGTCCTATGCTGCCCGACTGAAAGAACTCCAGCTCTATTCAGTCGCCACTGCTCAGAGGTGAACTTTGCCTAACATTCAAGGCCATGTCAAACCCAGATTTGATGAATATGCCTCACCTCAAAATCTAGATCCATCAGAGCCACAAGGGCGGAGACTTAAACCTCGACACGGCTATTAATAGGACGTGCTGGAGGGATAGATTCATCACCCAAAGACTCCCTATGCTGTGGAACAAAATCCCGGTATATGTGAGGCAGAGCACCTCGCTGGCCTTGTTCAAGAGAAATCTTGACCAATGGATGGGAGATCGCAGATATACCCCAGGGATTACCTCAGTGTCACTGCTCGACAGAGGCACAGCAAAATAATGGGTATAGTTCCCCATACTAAAGGGGTGGCGTAAGCCACAAAACTATGGGCTAGGCTTGTAAATGCCCTTGGGCAGATAGCCTAGTATGAACCTACCTATGAACCTATGTCAGATCCCGAGACTATCTCCCAGGGGCCTAAGGCTGTAGCAACTACCTCTGCAAAAAATCCCCTCCCCTCTGAAAGGGAATCCAGGTCCTTAGAGAGATTGGGTAAAAAAGTTTACACTTCTGCTACTCTGTCAGCTAGGGCCTTGAACTGTCAATTTCATATGATCCAATATCAAGAATTTATGCTAGACCAGTTAACTAAAAAACTGTCCTCTGATGAACCTTTAGATAAGAAGTATGTTCAGGAAATGGTACATAACATTCAGCAAGTTAGTAACCATTCTTTAAAATGCGGCTATGATGCACTGGAGGCTTCCTTTAGATCAGCCATGACTGGCACAGTTATCAGAAGGCATGCATGGTTAAAAGAGCAGGCCTTACCGGACCATGTCAAATCAAAACTATTAGATGCTCCCATGGACAAGGTCAATTTATTTGGTTCTCCTGCTCAACAGGTACTGAAGAAGATGGAAGAGAAGGCAAAATCTGTACAAACAGTGAAAGATTTCTTACAGGTCCAACCTCCAAGGTTTAGCAGGAATTGGCCCTCCAAGAATTGGTCCTTTCCAGACTCCTCCAAAGCACAGAGAGGCAGGAATAGGCGTTCAAGAGGCAGAAACCAATCCAGGGGTGCCTACAGGGGACGCCAGTGGCAAGGTAACAACCAGCGAGGCACAGACGCAGCCCCCACCACTGCAACAGGACAATCACAGTGACTTGGCTCTGGCACCGCCTACCAGGGAACAACTGGAAGCACCCTTAGGCGGAAAGCTAGCTTTATTTTCAAAACAACTGGCATTACATCACAAGAGACAAGTGGATTTTGCAAACTATAGACCAAGGTTACAGGTTTCATTTCCATACTCTACCAGGAAAGAGAGGAATGCCAAACCTACCACCAAATCAAAAGGCAGAAGCTCTAAAACAAGTAAATCAATTATTAAAAATAAGAGCTGTGGAAAAAGTACCATATATGGAGCAAGGAAAGGGCTTTTACTCCAGACTCTTCCTAGTACCAAGGAAAGAAAGCAAATGGAGACCTATTCTCGATCTGTCCGCTTTAAACACATTCCTCATTGTTCCAAAATTCAAAATGCTGACCCTACAGCAGCTTCTTCCCATGCTGGGCAAGGAGTCTTGGCTGGTTACTCTAGATCTCAAGGAGGCATACCTGCACGTCCCCATACGACCAGATTGCAGAAGATACCTCAGATTTCTTGCAGGATCAGAGCATTATCAATTCTCAGCATTGCCCTTTGGCTTATCTACTGCGCCCAGAGTGTTCACGAAATGCCTGGCATCAGTAATCGCTCATTGCAGGCTTCAGGGAATCCAAATCTACCCTTACCTGGACGATTGCCTGATACAAGCGGACAACAAAAACAAGCTAGCAGATGACTTGAAAGAGTCATTTACCTTCTACAAGCCCTGGGATATACAGTCAATATAAAAAAGTCAAGGCTGATACCATCCCAAAAGATAACCTTTTTGGGTGCGGAGCTGGACACATCCAAACAAATGGCATTCCTAACAGTAGAAAAACAGGAGCAACTCCCTCTCTACTTCATGGCATTAACAAAGCAAAACCATCTAACAGCAATAAAACTCCTACAGGCATCGGGCTTCATGGCATCCTGCATAATATTGGTCCCACATGCCAGACTGCACATGAGAAAGCTACAGTGGTACCTAAAGAATTTATGGTCTCAGCACAAGCACAGCCTAGAGACTCGCATCCCAATAATTCCATGCCTGAAGCAAGACTTCCACTGGTGGGCTCAGGCCTGTCAAACAAACGAAGGACTGCCCTTCCACAGCACTCAACCAAGCCAAATCATCACAACGGACGCCTCAGACCTCGGTTGGGGGGCCCACATGATGGACAAATGCATACAAGGTTTATGGACCACTGCATCTACACATAAACCTAAAGGAAATGCTGGCAGTAAAACTGGCAATTCAGGCTTTCAAACCATTTCTTCGGCAAGGCCAGTTGATGATAAGGACAGACAACACCACAGTTATGTGGTACATCAACAAGCAGGGAGGCACACATTCGTACCCTCTATGCCGGATGGCCCTGGACCTCTGGAATGTGGCCCTGAGTTACAACATTCAGTTACAAGCAATTTTTGTACCAGGAAAAGAAAACACTCTAGCAGACATACTAAGCAGGACTACCACGGATGCCCACGAATGGATGCTGCATCCGGACATCTTCAAAACCATAACAAGAAAATGGGGTCTCCCAGAAATAGACTTATTTGCATCCCTACACAATCACCAATTAACGAAATTCTGCACCAGGACGTACCAGCCACTGGCATGGAAGGTGGACTCTATCCTTCAGTTGGAAAAATCTGACAGCATATGCATTCCCACCACTTCCTTTGATGCACAAGGTGCTATTGAAGATCAAAGAGGACCGTCCAAGGATCATTCTGATAGCTCCAGATTGGCCAAGGCAACATTGGTACCCATTACTGAGGAGCATGTCTCGGGAACAGATGTGGCCCTTACCCCTAGTTCCCTTGCTGTTAACTCAGAACAACTACAACACCCTGCATCCAAACCTGAAAACTCTGCAGCTGACTGCCTGGAACATTGCATAAGACAAATTAACCCAAATTTATTTAAGGACATTATCTTGGAAGCTCGCAGACCTTCAACAAGGAAAACCTATTCAGCAAAATGGAAAAGATATCTCATTTGGAGTACTGCTAAAGGGGAAGATGTGTCACTGGTAAACATAGCCAACATCCTGGAATACTTGGCAGAGCTATTCCACAAAGGCCTGTCATACTCTTCCATTAAGATTCATGCATCAGCTATTTCAGCAGAATACGACTTGGATCCTCCAGTCTTCTCACATCCTCTGCTCAGGCAGTTTCTGAGAGGAATTAAAAATGTAAAGCCTCCTAGGAAGCCACCATTACCTGCATGGGACTTGAACTTTGTGCTAGAAAAATTGACACTTCCTCCTTTCGAACCAGCAGCAACAGCAGAATTGCAATACTTATCATGGAAAACTGCTTTCCTGCTGGCAATCACTTCAGCAAGAAGGGTTTCTGAGCTACAGGCATTAATGGCAGTACAGCCCTTTCTGATCTTCCATCAAGATAGTGTCCATGAGAACAAATCCTACTTTTATGCCTAAGGTGGTATCCACAGTATCTTTAAATCAGGCTATCCACCTACCTACATTCTTCCCCAATCCACAGAACAGGGGAGAAAGACTGTTGCATACCTTGGATGTACACAGACAATTACGCTACTACCTGGACAGGACCAAGAGCAATAGAAAAACTGAACAGCTTCTGGTAGCATATGCAACAGGAATAGAAGGGAAAGCAATTTCAAAACAGACAATATCTAAGTGGATAGGAAATTGCATTAGATTTTGTTACTCCTACCATGGAAAGAAAACTCCAGAAAACATCAGGCCTCACTCTAAAAGAGCTACAGCCACTACCACAGCTTTTCTACGAGGAGTGGCTACCAAAGACATTTTAGAGGCTGCTACTTGGAGCTCCGTGCATACATTTGCCAAGCATTATAATTTACCTTTATACTTTAGATCCCGAGCAGGGTTTGCCACTGCTGTTTTGCAAGGGATCTTAACTACACCATAATTCTACCTTCCTCCTCCCCCAGTTTGGCTATGGTATTCTACCCATTTGTAAGGACTGCAGATGCATCCTTGAAGGACATAGTACAGTTTTGTACCTACCATAAATGTAGATGTCCGATAGGAATGTATCTGCAGTCAGGATTACCCACCCTCCTTCCCCTCTGTGGTACTCCTAGGGTATTTGCCCCTCTTATAGCTAGCTGGGGGAATCTATTATGGTGTATTTGTTTGTATATATGTACATACATGCTTATCTTTTGTTTGTTCTCTAATATTTGGAATCCTTGGCATTTATCCAAATTTAGTCCTCCTAGAGGGCACCTGGCATCTGGGGCAAGAAACACTGAGGAAAATGGTGTCGGCTGATGCCTTTATACCCGAATAACTGCAGCTATGACGTCGGGTGAAGTGCGACACCAGCCGAAGCCAGACCCAGACTTTGGAATCCGGCCGACCGAAGGGCTGCCTGACGACAGGACAACCCATTTGTAAGGACTGCAGATGCATTCCTATTGGACATCTACATTTATGGTAGGTACAAAACTGTACTTTTTTTCTTGCCTACTACAATTTGCTATAAAAATGTTTGTTTTCCATGGCATTAAAGTGCTGAGTTCTTGGTCAGAACTTTGTTTGGATTTTGTGCACCTGTGCTGTATTTGGTACAGAGAGCATTTTGATTTTATGTTAGTGTGTAGATCACATGTACATTGATGTGGACAGTAGCAGAAGTGTGGTGCATCATCAAATTGGAAGGAATTAATTTTTATCCCTTGTGCAGAATGGCCATGAGTGTAAAATTAGGCTTCAAACATGGGAATTTTCTGTTGACCACATTTGCAGGGAAAACTGCTGTCTAGAGGATAGGTTTAAAAGGTGTATACTAATGCTCTGTTAGTAGTACAAAATGATGTTCGGAAGTGGGACCATCTAGTCTTGTTTGCTTGTGTCCCCAGTGAATTCAAGGGGTTACAGATCCCTCTTCCCTTTCCCCATTTCCAGATGGCAGGTAGGTGCTTGGGGAATCCTTGGATTGAAGGTGTGCTCTCTACCTTTTCTCTAGTTATCCTTAAAGTCTAGCAGTCAAAAGACTGCAGTAGTTCTTGTTACCCTTTAGTGCCCCAGCCAGATTAATTTTCCCATGCTTCCTGCTCTCTGTCCTGAACCTGTTTCAAATTTAATTTCGACCCCCCCCCCTTTGAGAGTCCAATGGTGTCTCTGCACTCAAATTGACAGCTTATCTGCTCCAGGTATGCCATCAGTAAGATTTAAAGAATTGCCAGATGTTCGCTGCTGAAATAGCACAAATGATGGCTTGAGCAGACAAGGGAGAAAATCAGTAGGCTGAGTGCCAAGCACTTCAGAGCCTTCCTGCCACTGAAGAGCTTTCCTCTTGTGTGTTTTTGAGGGTGAATGGTTAGCCAGCATACCTCAGTTGCTGAGCAGATAAGTTCCCTTGGTGAGAAGCCTTCTAATTTTGTTTTTCATAAGAAAAACTGTATTTTTGTGAAATAACTGTTTTTGCTTAGATTTACTGTTTTGGGATTGGCATGTGACATTGTCAGTTGAACTGCAGTGTTTTAATTTGCTGTTTTAAGTGTAATTTTTAAATGTTTACTTTTTATTAATAATTTGTACATTTTTGGTCTGGAGCAAGTGTGTTGTATTTGTCCACTGTGTAGTTTTCTGGGAAAATGACAACTTATTGGTATTTGCCATTTTCCAACTACTCATTTACTACATTTCAAGCTTCTTTCTTGGCTTAACCGTGGACCAGCTTAGCTGTTCCATGGTTCTAACTTCTTCAGGATCCTGGAAAAACAAAATTACTAGAAAGCCTTTGCCAGTTCAGCAGGCTGCTTTCTTGCCTTAGCCAAAGATGCAGTAACCATTTCAGGTTCCTCAGACCACTCATCTTTTTTTCCTTGGTTTCCTCTGGTGTAATCCCTTCTACAAACATTGACTTAGGAATTGGACATGTCCTCTGCGGATGTTGTATTGTCGTCTATGGATACAGGAGAACCTCTCTGTCTTGGAGGAAGAAGTGGAGAGTGCTTCTTTTCCTGGCTGGACTGTTACCAATTTCCTGGAGTGATGTCCATGACATCAGTTGGACTGCTTCTATGTCTTTTCCTTTGTGGTAGAAAGTTTAAACATTTATCTTCCCTGTCTGTTACCATAGCTAGGGAAGATGCATTTGGGCTTCTCTCATGTTCTTAAACCTTGACATTCTAGTTTTACTGGTCAGAGGTAATGGAATTGGAAGGAGTAAATTCAGTTATTTCTCCTCGGGCAACAGATTCTGTTTCTGAGGAGAGTGTTTCTTCTGAATTTTTTTTTTCCTTATGAAGAATTCTCCTTTTCTAACACCATCTGTAGAATGAAATGGTATTTTCAGTAGGAAATAAACTGCATTCCACTTTCTTTGAAAATATATTATGCTTTATTTTACTGGAATTTGTTAGTCATATTGATCACTGCTGCAGTAGCCTTTGCTTTGTGGGCTATATCCTGCCAAGGACAGCTGGCCAGCTTCCAAAGCTTCAGGGCACCTTTCATTAACCCAAACTGGCAATTTGAACTGAGCAGACTAAAAGACAAGTTTGGGCAGTAAGTCCTTTTGAACTTTACTGCCAATGAAGAGTATGCACTTCTGAGGCTTTTGAGGATCAGCGGTTGGCTTCTGCTGCTGTTGGGCAGATAAGTTCCCTTTGGGGGAAAAAGTTTCCATTCAATAACTTTTGTTTTAGTATTGCTTCCTCTTCAAGAAAGTTATTTTAAAGCTAGGCGTTAGTGTTTTTTAATGGACTGTCTTGAGACTGTACTGTAGTTTTAAAGGGGGAGCACTCCTTTTTTTTCCTGTCAAACGTTATTTCAAGTAACGTAAAGCCATTTTTTGTGTAGAGAAGTTGTGTTTATTTTACTTTGTGTAGCTTTCAAACTGTTTTAAAAGTGCTTTTTACTGTATTTTCTATGAAAAAAAATGCATCTGCTGTTGCTACTTGTTTTCCTTGGGAAAGAGGCACCATTTTTGGCTTGACCATGGAGCAAACTATTGGTCCCCACAGCTAATCCTTTTTCAACCACAAAGAAAAAGTTAAGCAAACGACCGCAGCCTTTGCCACCAGAGTTGGTTAGCAATTTGCCTCAACTGCAGGTGGGTGTTTCTGCTGTGACCATTTGTTGTAACTCGCACCACTCATCTTCTACCCCAGATCCCTTTGACATCTACAGACACTATGGACCGGGGGTTAGCCACGTCCTCTGTGGCTGTTGGGGTCCCCTCAATGGGCAAGGGCAAGCTCTCTTGACTGTTTTGGGAGAGTGAGCAAGGAAGGCACCCCTGTTTTGTCAGAATGTTGTGCCAATCCCTGTGGAAGCTGCTGCTACCGTTTATAAAGCTGTTGGCCCTATTTTTTTTTCTGTCAAAAAGGACAGAATATGTTCTACTCCTCAACAGATTTACTTAGGAGTAATTTACCGGACCTGGCTCTGATTTTATTCAGGCTTTTGATCCTCCTTTATTGATTTTTGATGAAGGAAAGAAGGATACCCCTTTCCTGAAGAGGTTCAGTATTCTGAATTTGGACAGGAAGTTGAATGGACAGATACAGGTTTTCTTAATTTTCTGATTCAGATCAGAAGACGGCTCAGTTTCTGATTCTTCTTTTTTGGGGGTCCCTCTCTCTCTCTTTTTTTTTTTTTTTTTTTTTCCTATTTCCATAACGTGTCAGTGTTTTCATTGGAAGCACACTTCACTGTTCCTCAGAAAATATTCTGAGCTGTTTCAGTAGGAATTTCCTGAACCTTCACCAATTCCTCCAGTTTAGTCATCTGTGGAGGATGTATATCTTGTCTAATTCCTTGGTAGTTAGCCCGCTGCCCCTAAAAAGGCAGTTAGAATGTATAAAATTCCTCAGTCTTTTAATACACTCTTCCATTCCTGACCTAGCAGCTATAAATTTAGTTAATTCTACTACTGCTGAACAGTTAATTCCTGTCCTACTCTTGATAAGGATGGGAATATCAGTGTGTTCAGGAAAATTGTGCATGCTTCAACAATTTTGATTTTGGAATTATGAATTGTCAGGCTTCTGTATTAAAGTTTATTCTGATATTGTGAAAGTATGAATAATGTTTTGTCTGCTGTATCTTCTTGTGAGGAAATTCAGCTTTAAATTGTTTAGTTACTTCTATTGTACTGGTCACTGCTGTCTGTTTACAGTGTGTATGTATGACTGTTTCTAATATTTTTTCTAGCCTCTGGTACTGCTTTGAGGAGGTTTGCTTGGCTGCATTCTCAGAACCTCCCAAGATGATGTAAATAATGAGATTTTGCCAGGGTGTTATTCCTCATTTACCAGACCACTCTTTTATTTCAACTTTCCTTCATTACATGCTGCTCCAGGTAGTGATAGAATCAGTTCTTCCTTCCCAAGTGGAGAATGGCACTAAATTGTCCTTGAATAAAAACCTAAGAAAGATGATACTTGGAGACCACTTTGGGATCTTTCCTCCTTAGGCCTATTTGTGATAATGCCCAAGTTCAAAATGTCATAATTTCACAATCTGTTACATCTTCTTCCACATTCAAGTTTCCTGGTAACACTACTTTTGCTTTCTCATCACATTTCTTTAAATCCAGACTTCAGGCATTTCTTGATGTTCTGTGTCTGGATCACATTTTTTTGTTCTTTGCCTTACCCTTTGGACTATACACTGCACCAAGACTGTTCACAAAGTGTCTAGCTCCTTGCAGGCTACAGGCTATCCTTTTTGATTTTTTTTTTCTATAGTTAGATGACTTATCTTTGCAGAGTCTTTTTCAAATTGTCAGGAATATCTCACTTAGGTGAGAGCTTACACAAGCTGGGATTCCAAGAGAGCATTCAAGTCTTTTTGACTCCTCCACACACGATTGTGTTCATGAGGTGACAGTTGGACACCTCACTTCAAAGAGCTTTTCTTCAATAGGAAAATAGATCTCTATCAATATTTATTTCTAAGCTTTTACACTCGGACATCGGTCATTGTGAGGAAATACCTCCGGCTTTTTGGTCTCGTTGCATCTGATTCTCATGATAACTCTGATAAGACTCCACACGAGAAAGATACAATGAAGCCTCTTTGATGCCAGCATCAGCATCCCTTGCCTTTTCAAATTCCAGTGCTGGGGTTTGTCAGTTGAAAAATTACTTGGTGGTGACAGCAATTATTTCTAAATTTGGGTCTTCCCTTCTCCCTCTCTGTTCTAAAGCAGTCAGTCATCACAGATGCATCTGACTTTGCTTGGGGAGCAGTTTTAGGAGGGATAATAGTGCAGGGTTTGTGGATCTCCTAGGACAGATTCAAGTACATAAATAAATATAAAAGATGGTTGCCGTGATAAAGGCACTCAACTCTCTGAATCACCTGTGGTCCCCCAGGATCTCTTCAAGTTGTTTCAGACAGTACCATAGTCATGGAATATGTCTACAAGCTGGGGAGACCCAGGTTGTGCCCACTTTGCAGACCAGCCATATTAGCTTGGGATACAGTTTCACAGCACGTTTTGTCAAAGCAATATTGTGTGGTAGACAAGGTGAATTGGACAGGACAGACCCTCGCATATGCAAACTACTTCAGGGGGACTTCCAAGATTTGATCCATCTGTGAGCAGTTCCTCTAGTAGACCCAATTTGTCCACTCTCTCTAAATCAGCTGGAAGATTTCTGCCTCACTACTCCATGCAAAAAAGGCATGGAAGACCGATGCATTTTTTTCCTTGGACAGGAATGTTCTTGTATGCTATTCCACACTTTCCACTAATATCCAGGATACTTCTAAAGATTCAGAAGTAATCCCCCAGGATTATGGTGGCTCTTTTTCTGCTACAGGCAACAGTGGATCTCTCTTGTTTTGGAAGTGACCAGAAGCAATTACCATGAGGTTTCTCCCAGAATGGATCTACTTTCACAAGATCGGGGGGGGGGGGGCTGATAAGACCCTGCTTACCATCAACTTCAACTGACTGCCTGGATGATAGTCTTGATTCTTTTTAGACACCTGTTTACTGAGGACGTGCAGCAGGTACTAATTGACATGAGAAAGCCTGGTACCAGAAACCATATATTATCAAATGGAAAAGGGTTTCTAGCTGGTGCCAACAATATAACCAGCACTCGCTCAGGGCTAGTTGTTCTCTGGTTTTGTAATATTTAGTCTGTCTTTGTTTAATTTTTTTTTATTTTTTACAACTCCTGTATCAAGGTTCATTTATTGGCCATTTCAACATGTATGCCCATGGATCCTCCTGTTTCAAAGCATTCTCATGTCAAAATCTTTTTGAAGGGGATTTTACCTAAGAGGCCTCCAAGAAACTGATGACCCCCTTTTGGGTTCTAAATTTTGTGTTAGAGAAGCTAACACTACATTTGAACCAGCTAATATAACTGACTTTGAGGTTCCTAACATGGAAAACAATTTTACTGATTGACATGACCTCTGAAAGAAGAGCATCAGTGATGCAAGCTATTGTGGTAAATCAGCCCTATCTCATTTCCCACAGAGAGGGTTTCTTTGAGAGCTAATAAATGTCTTTTTATGCATAAAGTAGTATCCAGATTTACTTTAAGCCAAACAGTCCATTCCCCCATTTCTTTTACTGATCCTAAAAATGAGGAAGAAAGGATGCTCTTTACCTTGGATGTCCACTGACAACTCTGGTACTTTGACAGAACTAAATCTTTTTCAGATCTTTGGATTAATTGTTCATTCTGTGTGAAGGAAAGAAGGGGCAACCTTTGTCAAAGCAGACTGTTTCCAAATGGCTGTATGAGGTTATTACCATTTGTTATACTCTCTACAACAAAAGTATTCAAGGCAGAGTCAAGGGCCACTCTGCCAGGGCCTTTGTTTCATATATGGCTTTTTGGAAAGATTATAGAAGCAGCAACTTGACCCCCTGATGTCCTTCAAGGATGCAACTGCAGTCCTGACATATGGGTTGTCCTGCCTCAGGCAGCCCTTCGGTCGGCTGGATTCCAAAGTCTGGGTCCGGCGTTGGCTGTCGCCCTTTCCCCGACGTCAGAGCGCCTGGGGTATAAAAGTGTCAGCCGACGCCATCTTCTTCAGTCTTTCTTGCCGCGCGGTGCCCGAAGAAGAAGCAGTTTGCAAGTGCCGGTCGGCCAGCACCTGTGTTTTCAGCTACTAAAGTCTTCAAAAAAGCTAAGTACCCCATTGGGGACCTTTTCTTGCCTCAGCCGATGTCAGATAAAACTGTAAAAGTTAATTGTTTAACTTGTGGGAAACACATACCTCATAAGGATTTCCACTCTTACTGCTTACCCTGCCTAGGCCCAGAACACAACGTCTCAGCCTGTACAGCTTGTGCGTCTTTCAATAAATGCACTCTTAGGCGTCGGTCAGAGTTTGCACAGGATTATTTTGGGGAAGATTTCTGTTATATCATGCCGTCGGAGCTTCCGACCGCACATTTACCTAAAAAATGGAAGGATAAGGACCGATACTCGCGGTCCGCGGTCTCGACCGACACCACGCTTAGGCCTACCGCGAGTGTCTCTGTCTCCTCTGAGCCGGTTTCACAACTGCTACAGACCGACGACACCGCCGCACCGGTTACTTCGGTACCGGAGGCCAGCTCGGTGCCAGTTTCTGTTCTCCCCTCTGAGACTTCTGACACCATTTCAGTGGATAAGACTACTCCAGCACGTGGGGCTGCCAGGCCTCCAGTGTCTATGTCCATTAAGGCCTACACACGTGCTAAGGCTGCCAAACAGGCTAAGTCTCTCCCTCCAAGGTCTGTTTCTCTGGGATCCACTTCTGGTTCTCAAATTTAAGTTTAGCTGAGGACCTTATTTCTTTAATTAGGGGTTCTCGGCCACATCCAGATAGAGGCTCTTAGCCACCTTTTGTCAAGAGGCCTAGGGCTGAGCAGGTAGATCCCCAGTCCTCCGATGAGGCCTCGAGTGATTCTGCACATTCAGACTACCAGGAGGAGGCCTTCCCAGCCTACGAGGATTCTGATGCGGAGGAATCCATTCCCTCTGCTTCTCCTCCTGAGGAGTTTTCCTTTGGGGAAACGCTTCATTCCACGAGGGAACACTTCAAATGGCAAGGCCAAGAATACTCAGATTCTAGGAAAAGGTTAAGGGAATTTTTAAAGCTACCTCAGCATATAGACCCTTAGCTATTCCTCCAGTTTTAAATGTTTTAGATGATGTCTACTTAGAATCTAGTGTTTCCCCTGACTCCCTCCCCCCTGCTCCTGTCAAGCCAGACAGGTACTACAGGGTCCCAGACACGCATCAATTTCTGTATAAGGGCCATACTGCTGACCCTGAAACTATTTCTCAGGGGCCTAAAGGGGTTTCCTCCACTACTGCTAAGAATCCACTTCCTTTGGAAAGAGATTCTAGGGCTTTAGAAAGGTGGGGCAAGAAAGAATATACATCTTCCACCCTTTCTATGCGAGCATTAAATTGTCAATTTCATATGATTCAGTATCAGGAATACATGTTGGATGACTTGCAAAAGAAATTGGCTTCCCTTGAACCATTAGATAGAAAAGGGTTACAGGAATTGGTTCATAATACTCAGCAGGTTAGCAGCCATTTCCTTCAGTGTGGATATGATGCATTGGAAGCTTCATGTAGAGCAGCAATGACAGGTGCGGTCATACGCAGACATGCTTGGCTAAAGGAACAAACCTTGCCAGACCATGTGAAAATTAAGCTTTTGGACGCACCACTAGAGAAACATAAGCTATTTGGTACTACTGCACAAGAGGTTTTAAAGAAAATAGAGGAAAAGGCAAAATCAGTGCAAACAGTTAAAGATTTCCTCCGGGTACAGCCTCCAAGATTCAGCAGGAATTGGCCGCCTAAGTATTGGGCCTTTCCAGACACAGACAAATTTCAGAGGCAAAAATAGACGTGGCAGAGGTAGAGGGCAAACTCGAGGCTCCTGCAGAGGATGCCAATGGCAGCCTCCGAACCAGAGAGGTGGGGCAGGACCTTCCACTGCTCCGCAGGGACAAACTCAATGACTTGACTTTGACTCCGCCATCCTGGGCTCAATTAGAAGCACCTTTGGGCGGAAAATTATCTTTATTCTCAAAATTGGCACAATATTACAAAGGACAAATGGATACTGGATATAATAGACAAAGGATACAGATTCCATTTTCATACACTACCAACAAGACATGGCAGGCCAAATCTGCCACCAAATCAAAGGGCAGAGGCACTCAAACAAATAACAAACCTACTTCAAATAAGAGCAATAGAGAAGGTTCCTTCTGCAGAACAAGGCCAAGGATTTTATTCAAGACTGTTTCTTGTTCCAAGAAACGAAAACCAATGGAGACCCATTCTGGACTTGTCCACACTGAATACTTACCTTATTGTGCCAAAATTCAAAATGCTGACTTTACAGCAACTCCTTCCCATGCTGGGCAAGGGGTCTTGGCTGGTAACTCTGGACCTCAAGGAGGCATACCTGCATGTCCCAATCAGACAAAGTTGCAGAAGATACCTCAGATTTCTTGCAGGTTCAGAGCATTATCAATTCTCAGCATTGCCCTTTGGCTTATCTACTTCGCCCAGAGTGTTCACGAAATGCCTGGCATCAGTAATTGCACATTGCAGACTCCAGGGGATACAAATATACCCTTATCTGGACGACTGCCTTATACAAGCGGACAGCCAACAAGCCTTGTTAAAAAAAACTTGGACTATGTCATTCACCTACTGCAGGCCTTGGGATACACAGTCAATATTCAGAAATAAAGTCTCGTACCATCCCAACAAATAGCTTTCCTGGGTGCCACACTGGACACAAACACCCAGATGGCGTTTCTGACAAAAGAGAAACAAAAACAATTACCAGAATACTTCAGAAAATTAGCAACCCACACCCAGATGACTGCAAGGAAAATCCTGCAGGCCCTGGGTTTCATGGCATCTTGCATTCTTCTGATTCCACACGCAAGGCTGCATATGAGGAAACTACAATGGTATCTAAAAAGTCTATGGTCTCAACACAGCCACAGCCTGGAAGCATTGATCCCACTCATTCCATGCCTTCAAAAGGAAATCCTGTGGTGGGCTCAAGCAAGCCAGATAAACAAAGGTCTGCCTTTCAGCAAGCCTCATACAAGTCAAACCATAACAACAGACGCCTCAGACCATGGATGGGGCACATGGAGGGCAGATGCATTCAAGGACAATGGACACAAAAAGAAAAGCACCTGCACATCAACCAAAAAGAAATGCTGGCAGTGATACATGCAATCAAGGCCTTCGGAAAGTTCATGCATCAGGGCCATCTACTAATAAAGACAGACAATACCACGGTTATGTGGTACATAAACAAGCAAGGAGGTACCCATTCCTACCCTCTTTGCAGACTGGCAATGAATCTCTGGGATATTTCCCTACAATTGAAAATAGAGCTACAATCCCAGTTTGTACCAGGGAAGGACAATGTTCTGGCGGACAGCCTAAGCAGAAACATCATGGATCCACACGAATGGATGTTGCATCCAGACATTTTCTTACAAATAACTCAGGCATGGGGAAGGCCGGACATAGATCTTTTTGCCTCCCACCTCAATCACCATCTGAAAAAATTTTGCACAAGGACATACCATCCTCAAGCATGGAAGGTGGACGCTCTCTCCTTCAGTTGGAACTCTCTAACACTATATGCCTTCCCACCTCTTCCTTTGATGACCAAGGTGTTACTAAAGATCAAAACAGAGCAACCGAAAGTCATTCTGATAGCTCCAGACTGGCCAAGACAACACTGGTACCCACTGCTACGGAGCTTGACACACACCAATCCGTGGCTCCTTCCTCAAAGGCCACCTCTTCTGACACAGCACAATTACAGGACACTACACCCCAGCTTGAAAACATTGAAGCTGACAGCTTGGAAGATTCCATGACTATTCCTCAGGATACTCTTTCCAAAAGGGTAAAAGATATCATCCTGGAGGTGCGCAGACCTTCCACTAGAAAAACATACTCGGCAAAATGGAAGAGATTTCTTATCTGGAACAGCAAAAAGGGTCAAGACACACCAGTGATGAGCATTCCACAGATCCTAGAATATTTGGCTGAAATGCTCCACAATGGCCTTTCATATTCTTCCATAAAAATACATGCTTCAGCAATATCTGCCAAATATAACACTGATCCGTCTGTATTTTCTCACCCATTGCCAAGACAGTTTCTAAGAGGTATAAAGAACATCAACCCTCCAAGGAAACCACCAGTGCCTGCATGGGACCTCAACTTCATGCTGGAAAAATTAACTCTTCCTCCCTTTGAACCAGCAGCATCTTCAGAGTTGAAATTTCTGTCTTGGAAGACCGCTTTCCTTCTGGCAGTAACCTCAGAAAGAAGAGTCTCTGAGCTACAGGCCCTTATGGCAATACAACCATTTCTCATTTTTCATCAGGACAGAGTTTCTTTGAGAACCAATCCGTCATTCATGCCAAAGGTGGTATCCAGGGTGTCTCTGAATCAAGCTATTCACCTGCCTACCTTCTTTCCCAATCCTCAAAATAAAGGAGAGAGACTTCTGCACACCTTGGACATACACAGACAGTTGCGCTACTACTTGGACAGAACAAAGTCTTTCAGAAAATCTGACCAGCTTTTTGTGGCTTGCGCTGCTGGATTGCAGGGAAAAGCAATTTCCAAACAGACCATCTCTAAATGGATTGGAAATTGCGTTTGATTCTGCTACTCTTCATGGAAAAACTGTGCCAGCCGACATCAGGCCACATTCCACCAGAGCTACAGCCACCTCCACAGCCTTCTTAAGAGGAGTGGCAACAAAGGACATTTTAGAAGCTGCTACATGGAGCCCCGTGCATACATTTTCCAAACATTACAATCTGCCTTTATATTCCAGATCCAGAGCAGGGTTTGCTTCTGCAGTCCTGCAGGGCATTTTAGCTACACCATCTTTGTCTTAGTGCCTACCACCCCCAGGTTGGCTATGGTATTCAACCCATATGTCAGGAATGCAGTTGCATCCTTGAAGGACATAGTACAGTTTTGTACCTACCATAAATGTAGATGTCCGATAGGTATGCAACTGCAGTTGCAGTTGCATCCTTGAAGGACATAGTACAGTTTTGTACCTACCATAAATGTAGATGTCCGATAGGTATGCAACTGCAGTCAGGTTTTCCCTCCCACCTACCCCTCTGTGGTATTCTTTTGGGTTTCTACCCCTCATTTTAGCTACCTGGGGTAATCTTTTTATGGTGTATTTGTTTTTATGTTGTACTTGTCTGGAATTTTTTCTCTATTTTCAAAATTTAGCCTTCCTTAGAGGGCACCTGGCATCTGGGGCAAGAAACACTGAAGAAGATGGCGTCGGCTGACGCTTTTATACCCCAGGCGTTCTGACGTCGGGGAAAGGGCAACATCCGCCGACGCCTGACCCAGACTTTGGAATCCGGCCGACCGAAGGGCTGCCTGAGGCAGGACAACCCATATGTCAGGACTGCAGTTGCATACCTATCGGACATCTACATTTATGGTAGGTACAAAACTGTACTTTCTTTTACAAAGAACTATGAGCTTGATTCTTTCTCTAGATTTAGATTAGACCTTGCTAGGGCCATTCTTCAGGGGTTCGTGGATTCTTCTTCCACCTCCCAAATGTACTAAACTAGCGTAATCTACACATATAGCTAAGGCTACTGCAGCAGTGATCAATATAATAAACCTAGAACAGTAGTGTAAGTAAACTTACCATAACAGAAGAATGATCAGTGCTGCAGTAGCCGCTCCATCCCATCCATTTTTTGATGTTTTGTTTATGCCAGGGTGTGGCGATTTCTTTTTTGTTCTTCCTAGCATTGTCCTTTCAGGGCTTGGTCTCCCTCTGTCTGTTGGCAGGAAAGCTCTGAAGGTCTCCGCTCCCAAACTTATATTTTAGTCGGCTCGGCTCAAGCTGCCAGACAATTTGGGCATGTTGAAGCTGGCCTGATGCTTTGGAAGCTGATTGTCGGATTGCATACTTGGCAAGATATAACCCCCATATAGCTAAGGCTACTGTGGCAGTGAACATTTGAGCATCTACTGTTATGGTTAGTTTACTTACACAGCTGTACTTTCCTCAACCTTCTCTTCTTCCTGCTGTACCAACTTTGAAGGATGTTTCTAAGCAGCATGACTAAGAAGGTAGACTGTTTAAGGTTCCTCACTCTTTACAAATACTTATTTTTTAATCGTAGATCCGCCCTTTCAGTAATTTCCTAGCAACATCCTTTTGCAACTAAACATTTAGTAAATGCTAATCATCTTCCATCTCCCTCTGACATAGTTGGGAAAAGCTTCTCATGGGTTTCTGAAAATAGTGCATTTTCTATCACACTTGTTTTCAGAATTCTTAATTGTCAAGTTTTGTGTGCTTTTTAAAATACGAGGAAGATAATTGCCACTTTTCCTAATCTGATAAATCATTTCCAAGTGTTTTTATTGCTTCTGTTTTTCAAGTAACCAAACTTTTTATGGCTCAGTTGATGCCTCTTCCAGAGCAACAGGTACTGGGTTTGGGAGGAGAAGATTTGCACGGTTACATTTTCTGAATTTACCTGAAGACGTAAAAGCTAAAATTTTGAATTCTCCCCTTGAATAAGGGAGGCTGTATTTGGACCGTCTGCTGCTGACATCCTGAACAAAATGGGATGAAAGAGGATGATATTGAAGGGTGATTCACATTTTTTAGCCTTCCTTCTCCAAGTTTGTTAAAGGTTCCATCTCAAATTCAGGATGCTCTTATTAAAAACAAAATAAGTAGTATCAACAAATTTCAGGCAAGCAGACATTCAAAAAATATTGGCAAGGAGGCTCTTAAAAAAAGGGGAGCCCTCCCAGATATATGGACAGCGTAACAAGTCAGAATGACTGTCAACAAAATGTAATCCAACGACCCCCCCCCCCCCAATTAATATTCCAAAACGTGCACGCTGATTGGTCAGCATGCACTTTATAATTCAGACTTATACTAATGGAACAAGGTCCGTTCCGACTTTTTCCATTAGTACAAGTCTTTTTTTACAGCAACTGAGAATGCAAGATCTCCGTTGCTTTTTACACACTGTCTTGCTTTTTACACACTGTCTCGCTATGTTAAAGGAGTTTAACATAGCTAGACAGCTTTAAAAAAAGTAATGGAGATCTTCCTTTCTCCGTTGCTTTTTTTTAAAGCTGTCTCTGTATGTTAAACTCCTTTAACATAGCGAGAAAGCAATGGACATCTTGCTTTCTCTGTTGCTTCCACCCACAGCTCTGATGTACTGCGTAAGCATGCGCATGCACAGTACATCAGAACTGCCGCATAATACCAGACAGCTGCGGAAGGGCAGCAAGGAGGCATTATACAATGCCATTATTTAAGAGAAGCAATTATTTTTTTTCTTAAACAATGTCATTGTATAATAGCAATAACCCACTTCTGGGTGCGGGTAATGCTGGATTTACCCACGGTTGTCTTTGTTTGGCCACCGGGCTTGCTCGTGACCAAACCACACCAACCGTGGGTAAATCCAGCATTACCTACACCCAGGCATGGGTTATTGTTATATTCTTTCCCTAAATCTGGTTCTCCAATTTTTCTCTTTGGCAACAGATAATCTTAGAGTAATGGGGTCTTATAGTTATCCATGGGGGCTTCATAGAGACCAGTCGATCTTTCCTTTCTCAACCAGATGTTCTCCGTGTTTCACTGTTGCAGTCATTACATTTAGGGTAATCCTGCTGGCAGTTTGCCCTCAGTCAGCCTGAATTCCAAAGTCTTGGGTCCTGCATCGGCTGTCGTCGCCCCTTCCCTGACATCAGGTCGTCGGGGGTATAAAAGAATCAGCCGACGCCATTTTCTTTAGTCTTTCTTGCTGTGCGGTGCCCGAAGCAGAAGCAGTTCGCAAGTGCCGGTCGGCCGACTCCTGAGATTTTCGAGTTCGAATTTCAGATCCGAAGTCTTCTATAAAGCTAAGTACCCCTTTGGGGAAACTTTTTTTTTCTTGCTCCAGAACCGATGTCAGAAAAAGTTAATAATTGTATTTCTTGTGGGAAACAGATACCTCATAAGGACTTTCATTCCTACTGTATTCCTTGCCTAGGCCCTGATCATAACTTTCTGGGTTGTCTGTTTTGTGCTAGATTTAACCAAGGCACTATTAAGCGTCGGTATGATTTTGCTTTAAACTACTTTGGATGCAGGTTTAATTATCCAGAAATGTCGTCGGAAAATCATCTCCGACTACCGGAGTTCACAAAAAACATAAAGAAAAAGAAAGACAGCCGAGGCCCAAAACCAACGACGAAACTTCTAAGCCAGTCGCCGGTTCATTGGTTCTCAGTGAGGCGCTTTCGCAGCCCCTGACGACCGCTACTTTAGAGTCACAGGCCGCTACCAACTCCCACGTGGAGTCGGCCATGCCACTGGAAACTCAAGGTATTGGACCCTCTGACACTAATCCTTCAGATGGGTCCGGAGCCGCTGAGCAGGCACCGGCTTCGGAGGGTGTATTCAGACCGAAACATCTATACATTAAACAGACTTCAAAGGCAAAGACTAAAGCACCATCAAAGGCAAAGAAGCAAATTCAAGAGCCAAGTGGACAGGCCTCCATGCCCAAAAAACAGATGCTCAAAATGGTCGAAGACTTGATTACCTTGATCAGGGGTTCCCACCCCCCTCCTGATAAAGAGGCCTAGGCAAGAGACTGACTATGAATCTTCAGGTCAGGTTTCCATTTCTTCTGATTCCTCTTCTGATCAGGAATATTCTGATGCTGAGGAATCCATCCCTTCAGCTTCTCCTCCTGAGGACTATTCTTTTGAGGAAACCTTACATACCAGGAGGGAGCATTTCCACTGGGAGAGCTAAGATTTTTCAGAATCTAAAAAGAGGCTCAGGGATTACCTATTACTACCTCAACACAAGCCACTAGCCATCCCTCCTGTGTTAGACATTATAGATGTGTTTTCGGAGACTAGCCTTACCCTTGACTCCTTACCTCCAGCTCCTGTTAAGCCTGACGGATATTACAGGGTTCCTAACTCGCATAAATTCCTTTTTGAAAAACCCTGCTGCAGACCCGGAAACTATTTCTCAGGGTCCCAAGGGAGTTGAGGCTTCCGCTGCAAAAAACCCTACCCCTTCTGACAGGGATTCTAGGCACTGGATAGATGGGGAAAAAGGTTTACACATCTGCTACCTTGGCTATCCTTAAACTGTCAATTTCATATGCTCAAATATCAGCAACATGTCATGGCATTGCTTAAACAGAAAATGTTAAACTCTGAATGTGCAGAAAACAAGGAAATGCAGGATATATTGCATGCAGCTGAACAAGTTGGAAAGCATACTTTGCAATGTGGTTTTGATTCTTTAGAGGCCTCCTGCAGGGCCACAGTTACAGGTTCTGTAATTAGAAGGCATGCTTGGTTAAAGGAACAAAATTTGCCTGATCATGTTAAAGTTAAATTATTAGATGCATCTTTACAGCATGATACTTTGGTGTTAAGGCAGAAGAGGTATTAAAGAAAATGGAGGACAAGGCTAAATCTGTGCAAACGATCAAAGATTTCTTACAGGTACAGCCTCCTAGGTTTAGTAGACAATGGCCAACAAAGAATTGGTCCTTTCCTGTGTCAGACAGACCCAGCACCCTAGAGGCAGATCCCAGGCGCAAGGTTCATACAGGTCAAAGCAATGGGGTGCCTCTACCTCCAAAAGTGGAGAAGACAAAACACAACCTTACAGGAAACAGTCCCAATGAGTTCCCCCTGCCCGCACCAAGCACTTATTTCCTGGCAGCACCCTTAGGGAGAAAATTAGCACTTTTTTCTCAAAATTGGCACATAACCCAGGACAAGTGGGTATTAAATATAGTGTCACAAGGCTACAAGTTCCACTTCCATACCCTGCCAAAGGCTGGCCAGATCTGCCAAAAAATCAGTGGACAGAGGTACAAACATGTCTCATCCCTCATGGACATGAGGGCCATTCAACAAGTGCCAGAGCAAGAGCGGGGACAAAGATTTTACTCAAGACTGTTCTTGGTACCCGGAAAGGACAAGGCCTGGAGGCCAATACTGGACCTATCTATTCTGAACACATTCCTGGATATACCAAGATTCAAAATGTTGACTTTGCAGCAGCTTCTGCCCATGTTGGGCAAGAATGCTTGGCTTTTGACTTTAGACCTAAAAGAGGCATATCTGCATGTCCCAATCAGACAAATATGCAGAAGATACCTCCGATTCAAGGCTGGCTCAATGCATTGCCAATTCTCTGCCCTTTGTAAAGACCCTGGGCGCAGTAGATAAACCAAAGTGCCTGGCACCAGTAATTGCATTCTGCATACAAAGAGGAATACAAATATATCCTTACTTGGACGACTGTCTAATTCAAGCCGAGAACAAGGACATCCTTCTACAGCATCTGGCATTTGTGAAAAACCTTCTAACATGCCTAGGGTACACAGTCAACAAAAATAAATCAAAATTAGTACCCTCTCAAGAGATAATATTCCTGGGTTCAAGCTTAAATACAACTGCCCATATAGCTTATCTCACGCCAGACCAACAAAGGCAACTGACTACCTGTTTCAAAATGTTAGTAACAAAGGCCCAGTTATCTGCAAGAAAAATTCTGCAGGCTTTGGGCTTCATGGCATCCTGCATCCTACTAATTTCATATGCAAGACTGCATATGAGGAAACTTCAATGGTACCTAAAAAGTGTTTGGACTCAACATTGCCACAGCCTGGAAATTATAATTACTCTCATTCCCTGCCTGCAGCAGGAGTTTCGATGGTGGGCAAAGGCTCGTCACCAAAACAAGGGACAGCCATTGACATTTCCCCCAGCCAGGCAGACACTAACAACGGATGCAACAGATTATGTCTGGGGGGCCCACATGGCAGGAAGAGGCATTCAGGGAACATGGACCTCAAACCAAATGCATCTACATGTCAATCAAAAAGAGATGCTAGCTGTTCAAAATGCCCTGACAGCCTTCAAGGACCTACTTCATCCAGGACAACTACTGATAAAGACCGACAACACCACGGTCATGTGGTATATAAACAAGCAGGGGGGCACACATTCTTACCCCCTTTGCAGACTAGCCATGACTTTGTGGGACACAGCATTGACTTGCCAAGTACATCTGCAGGCACAATTCCTGCCAGGAAGGAAAAATACTCTGGCAGATGAACTAAGCAGAAACCTCATGGATCCCCATGAGTGGCAGCTGGATCCACAAGTCTTCAGCATAATAACAAGGAAATGGGGATGCCCGGACATGGATCCATTTGCCTCCCCTCACAACTACCAACTACAGAGATTCTGCACAAGGATTTATCACAGACAAGCATGGAAAGTGGACGCCCTATCCTTCAGCTGGAAAAACCTATCAGTATATGCCTTTCCCCCTCTGCCTCTCCTCCCCAAGGTACTCCTAAAGGTCAGACAGGAGAAGCCAAAGGTGATGTTGATTGCACCAAACTGGCCACGCCAGCACTGGTACCCAATATTAAGGAGCTTGTCTCAGTGCCCAGCTTGGACCTTACCTCAAGTACCGCATCTACTGTCCCAGCAAAACAGTCGGATCCTGCACAGCCAGCTCAGGACTTTAAACCTGGCAGCATGGCGGATAATGTAGTCATACAAAACACACCTCTCGGCAAAGCTGTGATGGATGTCATTTTGGAAGCCAGAAGGCCTAGTACTAGAAAATCTTATGCTGGAAAATGGAAGAGATTCTGTGCTTGGAACCAGGCACAAGGAACAGATACAGCTGTGCCAAATATTCCTCAGATTTTACAATACTTAACTGAGATGCTGGACAAAGGCCTATCTTTCTCCTCTATTAAAATTCATGCCTCTGCCATTTCAGCTCATTACAATGCAGAGCCACCAATCTTTTCTCATCCCTTATTAAAACAGTACCTCAGAGGAGCCAAAAATGTAAGGCCTCCAAGGAAATCACCAATGCCTCCATGGGACATCAACTATGTCTTGGAAAAACTCACCCTGCCTCCTTTGGAGCCAGCTGCTACTGCTGATTATAAAGTTTTTATCTTGGAAAACAGCTCTGCTGCTAGCAATAACTTCTGCAAGACAAGTTTCAGAGCTACAGGCACTCATGGCTGTGGAACCTTTTATCATTTTTTTTTATCCGGACAGGGTCTCCTTGAGGACAGACCCAACATTTATGCCTAAAGTGATGTCCAGTGTGGCTTTTAACCCAAATCCACAGAATAAGGGAGAAAGAATTCTGCATTCTTAGATTCTACTTGGACAGAACCAAAGTTTTCAGAAAGACAGAGCAATTACTAGTGGCATATGCTGCAGGATCATATAGCTAAGGCTACTCAATATAATAAACCTAGAACAGTAGTGTAAGTAAACTTACCATAACAGAAGAATGATCAGTGCTGCAGTAGCCGCTCCATCCCACCCATTTTTTGATGTTTTGTTTATGCCAGGGTGTGGCGATTTCTTTTTTGTTCTTCTAGCATTGTCCTTTCAGGGCTTGGTCTCCCTCTGTCTGTTGGCAGGAAAGCTCTGAAGGTCTCCGCTCCCAAATTTATATTTTAGTCGGCTCGGCTCAAGCTGCCAGACAATTTGGGCATGTTGAAGCTGGCCTGATGCTTTGGAAGCTGATTGTCGGATTGCATACTTGGCAAGATATAACCCCCATATAGCTAAGGCTACTGCGGCAGTGAACATTTGAGCATCTACTGTTATGGTTAGTTTACTTACACATCTGTACTTTCCTCAACCTTCTCTTCCTCCTGCTGTACCAACTTTGAAGGATGTTTCTAAGCAGCATGCCTAAGAAGGTAGACTGTTTAAGGTTCCTCACTCTTTACAAATACTTATTTTCTAATCGTAGATCCGCCCTTTCAGTAATTTCCTAGCAACATCCTTTTGCAACTAAACATTTAGTAAATGCTAATCATCTTCCATGTCCCTCTGACATAGTTGGGAAAAGCTTCTCATGGGTTTCTGAAAATAGTGCATTTTAAACCACACTTGTTTTCAGAATTCTTAATTGTCAAGTTTTGCGTGCTTTTTAAAATACGAGGAAGATAATTGCCACTTTTCCTAATCTGATGTTAAATCATTTCTAAGTGTTTTTATCGCTTCTGTTTTTCAAGTAACCAAACTTTTTATGGCTCAGTTGATGCCTCTTCCAGAGCAGCAGGTACTGGATTTGGTAGGAGAAGATTTGCACGGTTACAGTTTCTGAATTTACCTGAAGACGTAAAAGCTAAAATTTTGAATTCTCCCCTTGAATAAGGGAGGCTGTATTTGGACCGTCTGCTGCTGACGTCCTGAACAAAATGGGATGAAAGAGGATGATATTGAAGGGTGATTCACATTTTTTAGCCTTCCTTCTCCATGTTTGTTAAAGGTTCCATCTCAAATTCAGGATGCTCTTATTAAAAACAAAATAAGTAGTATCAACAAATTTCAGGCAAGCAGACATTCTAAAAACAATGGCAAGGAGGCTCTTACAAAAAGGGGAGCCTTCCCAGATATATGGACAGCGTAACAAGTCAGAATGACTGTCGACAAAATGTAATCCAACGACCCCCCCCCCATTAATATTCCAAAACGTGCACGCTGATTGGTCAGCATGCACGTTATAATTCAGACTTATACTAATGGAACAAGGTCTGGTCCGACTTTTGCCATTAGTACAGGTCTTTTTTTACAGCAACGGAGAATGCAAGATCTCCGTTGCTTTTTACACACTGTCTCGCTATGTTAAAGGAGTTTAGCGAGACAGCTTTAAAAAAAAGTAATGGAGATCTTCCTTTCTCAGTTGCTTTTTTTTTAAAGCTGTCTCGCTATGTTAAACCCCTTTAACATAGCGAGACAGTTTGTAAAAAGCAAAGGACGTCTTGCTTTCTCTGTTGCTTCCACCCACAGCTCTGATGTACTGCGTAAGCATATGCATGCGCAGTACATCAGAACTGCCGCATAATACCAGACAGCTGCAGAAGGGCAGCAAGGAGGCATTATACAATGCCATTATTTAAGAAAAGTAATTATTTTTTTTCTTAAACAATGTCATTGTATAATAGCAATAACCCACTTCTGGGTGCGGATAATGCTGGATTTACCCATTGTTGTCTTTGTTTGGCCACCGGGCCGGCTCTCGTGACCAAACCACACCAACCGTGGGTAAATCCAGCATTACCTACACCCAGGCATGGGTTATTGCCATATTCTTTCCCTAAATCTGGTTCTCCAATTTTTCTCTTTGGCAACAGATAATCTTAGAGTAATGGGGTCTTATAGTTATCCATGGGGGCTTCATAGAGACCAGTCGATCTTTCCTTTCTCAACCAGATGTTCTTCGTGTTTCACTGTTGCAGTCATTACATTTAGGGTAATCCTGCTGGCAGGTTGCCCTCAGTCAGCCTGAATTCCAAAGTCTTGGGTCCTGCATCGGCTGTCGTCGCCTTTCCCTGACATCAGGTAAAACCGCCTGGGTATAAAAGAATCAGCCCACGCCATTTTCTTTAGTCTTTCTTGCCGTGCGGTGCCCGAAGCAGAAGCAGTTCGCAAGTGCCGGTCGGCCGACTCCTGAGATTTTCGAGTTCGAATTTCAGATCCGAAGTCTTCTATAAAGCTAAGTACCCTTTGGGGAAATTTTTTTTTCTTGCTCCAGAACCGATGCCAGAAAAAGTTAATAATTGTATTTCTTGTGGGAAGCAAGTACCTCATAAGGACTTTCATTCCTACTGTATTCCTTGCCTAGGCCCTGATCATAACTTTCTGGGTTGTCGGTTTTGTGCTAGGTTTAACCAACGCACTATTAAGTGTCGGTATGATTTTGCTTTAAACTACTTTGGACGCAGGTTTAATTATCCAGAAATGTCATCGGAAAACCATCTGACTACCGGAGTTCACAAAAAACGTAAAGAAAAAGAAAGACAGCCGAGGCCCAAAACCAACGACGAAACTTCTCCTAAGCCATTCGCCGGTTCATTGGTTCTCAGTGAGGCGCTTTCGCAGCCCCTGACGACCGCTACTTTAGAGTCACAGGCCGCTACCAACTCCCACGTGGAGTCGGCCATGCCACTGGAAACTCAAGGTATTGGACCCTCTGACACTAATCCTTCAGATGGGTCCAGAGCTGCTGAGCAGGCACTGGCTTTGGAGGGTGTATTCAGACCGAAACATCTATACATTAAACCGACTTCAAAGGCAAAGACTAAAGCACCTTCAAAGGCAAAGAAGCAAATTCAAGAGCCAAGTGGACAGGCCTCCATGCCCAAAAAACAGATGCTCAAAATGGTCGAAGACTTGATTACCTTGATCAGGGGTTCCCACCCCCCCACCCCCCTCCTGATAAGAGGCCTAGGCAAGAGACTGACTATGAATCTTCAGATCAGGTTTCCATTTCTTCTGATTCCTCTTCTGATCAGGAATATTCTGATGCTGAGGAATCCATCCCTTCAGCTTCTCCTCCTGAGGACTATTCTTTTGAGGAAACCTTACATACCATGAGGGAGCATTTCCATTGGGAGAGCCAAGATTTTTCAGAATCTAAAAAGAGGCTCGGGGATTACCTATTACTACCTCAGCACAAGCCACTAGCCATCCCTCCTGTGTTAGACATTGTAGATGTGTTTTCGGAGACTAGCCTTACCCTTGACTCCTTACCTCCAGCTCCTGTTAAGCCTGACTGATATTACAGGGTTCCTGACTCACATAAATTCCTTTTTAAAAAACCCTGCTGCAGACCCGGAAACTATTTCTCAGGGTCCCAAGGGAGTTGAGGCTTCCGCTGCAAAAAACCCTACCCCTTATGACAGGGATTCTAGGCACTGGATAAATGGGGAAAAAAGGTTTACACATCTGCTACCTTGGCTATCCTTAAACTGTCAATTTCATATGCTCAAATATCAGCAACATGTCATGGCATTGCTTAAACAGAAAATGTTAAAACTCTGAATGTGCAGAAAACAAGGAAATGCAGGATATATTGCATGCAGCTGAACAAGTTGGAAAGCATACTTTGCAATGTGGTTTTGATTCTTTAGAGGCCTCCTGCAGGGCCGCAGTTACAGGTTCTGTAATTAGAAGGCATGTTTGGTTAAAGGAACAAAATCTGCCTGATCATGTTAAAGTTAAATTATTAGATGCACCTTTACAGCATGATACTTTGGTGTTAAGGCAGAAGAGGTATTAAAGAAAATGGAGGACAAGGCTAAATCTGTGCAACCGATCAAAGATTTCTTACAGGTACAGCCTCCTAGGTTTAGTAGACACTGGCCAACAAAGAATTGGTCCTTTCCTGTGTCAGACAGACCCAGCACCCTAGAGGCAGATCCCAGGCGCAAGGTTCATACAGGTCAAAGCAATGGGGTGCCTCTACCTCCAAAAGTGGAGAAGACAAAACACAACCTTACAGGAAACAGTCCCAATGACTTCCTCCTGCCCGCACCAAGCACTTATTTCCTGGTAGCACCCTTAGGGGGAAAATTAGCACTTTTTTCTCAAAATTGGCACATAACCCAGGACAAGTGGGTACTAAATATCGTGTCACAAGGCTACAAGTTCCACTTCCATACCCTGCCAAAGGCAAACGGCTGGCCAGATCTGCCAAGAAATCAGTGGACAGAGGTACAAACAAGTCTCATCCCTCATGGACATGAGGGCCATTCAACAAGTGCCAGAGCAAGAGCGGGGACAAGGATTTTACTCAAGACTGTTCTTGGTACCCAGAAAGGACAAGGCCTGGAGGCCAATACTGGACCTATCGATTCTGAACACATTCCTGGATATACCAAGATTCAAAATGTTGACTTTGCAGCAGCTTCTGCCAATGTTGGGCAAGAATGCTTGGCTTTTGACTTTAGACCTAAAAGAGGCATATCTGCATGTCCCAATCAGACAAATATGCAGAAGATACCTCCGATTCAAGGCTGGCTCAATGCATTGCCAATTCTCTGCCCTTTGTAAAGACCCTGGACGCAGTAGATAAACCAAAGTGCCTGGCACCAGTAATTGCATTCTGCATACAAAGAGGAATACAAATATATCCTTACTTGGACGACTGTCTAATTCAAGCCGAGAACAAGGACATCCTTCTACAGCATCTGGCATTTGTGAAAAACCTTCTAACATGCCTAGGGTACACGGTCAACAAAAATAAATCAAAATTACTACCCTCTCAAGAGATAATATTCCTGGGTTCAAGCTTAAATACAACTGCCCAGATAGCTTATCTCACGCCAGACCAACAAAGGCAACTGACTACCCATTTCAAAATGTTAGCAACAAAGGCCCAGTTATCTGCAAGAAAAATTCTGCAGGCTTTGGGCTTCATGGCATCCTGCATCCTACTAATTTCATATGCAAGACTGCATATGAGGAAACTTCAATGGTACCTAAAAAGTGTTTGGACTCAACATTGCCACAGCCTGGAAACTATAATTACTCTCATTCCCTGCCTGCAGCAGGAGTTTCGATGGTGGGCAAAGGCTTGTCACCAAAACAAGGGACAGCCATTCACATTACCCCCAGCCAGGCAGACACTAACAACGGATGCATCAGATTATGTCTGGGGGGGCCCACATAGCAGGAAGAGGCATTCAGGGAACATGGACCTCAAACCAAATGCATCTACATGTCAATCAAAAAGAGATGCTAGCTGTTCAAAATGCCCCGACAGCCTTCAAGGACCTACTTCATCCAGGACAACTACTGATAAAGACCGACAACACCACGGTCATGTGGTATATAAACAAGCAGGGGGGCACACATTCTTACCCCCCTTTGCAGACTAGCCATGACTTTGTGGGACACAGCATTGACTTGCCAAGTACATCTGCAGGCACAATTCCTGCCAGGAAGGAAAAATACTCTGGCAGATGAACTAAGCAGAAACCTCATGGATCCCCATGAGTGGCAGCTGGATCCACAAGTCTTCAGCATGATAACAAGGAAATGGGGATGCCCGGACATGGATCCATTTGCCTCCCCTCACAACTACCAACTACAGAGATTCTGCACAAGGATTTATCACAGACAAGCATGGAAAGTGGACGCCCTATCCTTCAGCTGGAAAAATCTATCAGTATATGCCTTTCCCCTTTGCCTCCTCCCCAAGGTACTCCTAAAGGTCAGACAGGAGAAGCCAAAGGTGATGTTGATTGCACCAAACTGGCCACGCCAGCACTGGTACCCAATATTAAGGAGCTTGTCTCAATGCCCAGCTTGGACCTTACCTCAAGTACCGCATCTACTGTCCCAGCAAAACAGTCGGATCCTGCACAGCCAGCTCAGGACTTTAAACCTGGCAGCATGGCGGATAATGTAGTCATACAAAACACACCTCTCAGCAAAGCTGTGATGGATGTCATTTTGGAAGCCAGAAGGCCTAGTACTAGAAAATCTTATGCTGGAAAATGGAAGAGATTCTGTGCTTGGAACCAGGCACAAGGAACAGATACAGCTGTGCCAAATATTCCTCAGATTTTACAATACTTAACTGAGATTCTGGACAAAGGCCTATCTTTCTCCTCTATTAAAATTCATGCCTCTGCCATTTCAGCTCATTACAATGCAGAGCCACCAATCTTTTCTCATCCCTTATTAAAACAGTACCTCAGAGGAGCCAAAAATGTAAGGCCTCCAAGGAAATCACCAATGCCTGCATGGGACATCAACTATGTCTTGGAAAAACTCACCCTGCCTCCTTTTGAGCCAGCTGCTACTGCTGATATAAAGTTTTTATCTTGGAAAACAGCTCTGCTCTTAGCAATAACTTCTGCAAGACAAGTTTCAGAGCTACAGGCACTCATGGCTGTGGAACCTTTTATCATTTTTTTTATCCGGACAGGGTCTCCTTGAGGACAGACCCAACATTTATGCCTAAAGTGATGTCCAGTGTGGCTCTTAACCAAACCATTCATCTGCCAACTTTTTATCCAGATCCACAGAATAAGGGAGAATTCTGCATTCTTTGGACGTACACAGACAGCTTAGATTCTACTTGGACAGAACCAAAGTTTTCAGAAAGACAGAGCAATTACTAGTGGCATATGCTGCAGGATCACAAGGAAAGGCCATCTCAAAGCAGACTATTTCAAAGTGGATAGGCCACTGCATTTGTTTCTGCTGTTTATACCATGGAAAGCCAGTGCCTAAAGGCATTAGGCCACATTCCACCAGAGCTGCAGCCACTTCAGCAGCCTTTCTCAGGGGAGTACCAACCAAGGACATTTTAGAGGCAGCTACTTGGAGCTCAGTGCACACCTTTACAAAGCACTATCATCTGCTACTCTACACTAAATCCAGGGCAGGCTTTGCCACTGCAGTTCTGCAGGGTCTCATAGCCGCTTCTAATGCTGTTTTAGCTCCAACCTCCCAACCATAGCTTTGGGAATCTACCCAAATGTAATGACTGCAACAGTGAAACACTAAGAACATAGTACAGTTGTGTACGCTTACCATAAATGTAGATGTTAGTGTGTTCACTGTTGCAGTCCAGGTTACCCACTTGCCATCCCCCCTTTTTCTTCAGATGGAACCTGTCTTTCCTTTGATTTATACAACTTATGTGGTGTATTTGCTTGTGGATGAAGGTAAAGTTTATATTGCTGCATGTAATTTTATATATAGATATAAATTTTGGCTACCCTTTTAGGGGGTACCTGACATCTGGGGCAAGAAAAACTAAGAAAATGGTGTTGGCTGATTCTCTTATACCCCTGATGACCTGACGTCAGGGAAGGGGCGACGACAGCCGACGCAGGACCCAAGACTTTGGAATTCAGGCCGACTGGGGTCAACCTTGCCAGCAGGATTACCCTAAATGTAATTGCAGCAGTGAATACACTCTAACATCTACATTTATGGTAAGTGTACACAACTGTACTTTTGTGAAAGTTTCAAAGTTCAAAATGCTGTCCCTTCACAACCTGTTACTGCTTATTGCCTTTTTCAGTTTTGTGTTTACTCTAGATTTGAGGGTTGCTCATCACATTCCAGTAGCCACATATTTCACATGTCTCAAGATCTTCTTGGTATACATTACACACACAGTTCTCTGCATTACCCTTTGGGTTATCCACTGCTTCAAGGGTGTTTACAAGGTGTCTGGGCTGTTGCACACTGCATAGTATTCACATTTTTCTTCTCTAGACAATTTGCTTATCAAAGTGTCAAGAATCTCTTACTTTTGTAAGAAATCATCTTAGACTCTTTCCAAGAGAATGTTCAAAAATATTGTCTAGCTGCATCTCAAAGAATAACATTTCAGAGGTTTTATAGGTGATTACTAGTCTAATGGTTCAAGAACCCTTACAGGCATAGCTAGTTTTACCCAGATTTTCACAATTTTCTATACCTCGGGGAAATATAACAAGGGTCAGTAAGAGGAGTTTTGACAATTATCACAGACTGCCTCTGTCATAAAGGGACATGGGTGCCACCCCAGGAGTGAAGTTGTGATTTCCCATCCATTGGTCCAGATTGCAGTTGAAGATGGTCAGGGAAGAGCTCTGCTTCACGTGAATAGGAAGCCTATTCCAGAGAAGGGGCAGTGTCTGGGACACATCTGTCTCACCAGCATAATCTGTTCATGTCAGAGATAAGTTTAGATCCTTGCAGTGGGTAACCCTTGTGCATTTAGTTTTGTGAATATGCAGCATTTCCATCAGGGCTGGGTCAGAGACTTGTAGGTTAGGCATAGATCAGCCCTCAGTAATCTGTAGGAAACTGATTACAGTGATAGGACTTCAGTTTGCATATGACATGTTGGCTATTCCCTGTATTTTTTGGTGAGAAACCTTTGAGGACACTCCAACTGTTACAGATGTCTGGCAAGGTACATACCAAAGGATGCATTGTACTCCATCACTTGTCTGATGAGGACATAGTATGGTGGTACTACAGCATCTTTAGCTTTGCATACCATGCCCTTACTTACAAGCAGAGCCATACAGGATTTCCTCACCACTGTGAACTCATTGTGGTCAAAGTACAGATTACTATTGGAGTACTCTGATTTCTCACCACTGGGTCCACTTTTAGGGGGAGAAGTGCAATCAGTGTTGTAATTTGCAGGGGTATTTGCTTTCCCAAGGGGAATTGTTATGCACTTCTTCACATTTAGTTTGAGGCCATGGCTCTGACACCAGTCATTAATTTGTGTCAGTCCTTTCTGTTGGACAACATCATCATTTGGGAAGTCACTGATTGCCCCTGGCATGCAGTCATTAACAGACTTGATGAGCCAAAGGCCGTCTACATTTGCCTTGACATCTGAGAACTATAGCCCTAACAGGAGGGGCTCAGCAGTGAGCCCTGTGCTACTTCACTTAACTGCTTTGGTGGAGAAATCGGTTTTATCTTTCCAGGTATCCCTTTCACCCTTCCAGCTCCACTAGTCTGTAAAGACAGATGCCTAAGACTTTGTGTGGGGGCTGTGGCTTTGGAAACAAAAGTGCAATGCCTTTAGAACAAAACGAAAAGAAAGACTGACCAAAACACACAAACGTCAGCGATGTCTGTAATAAATTCTGTCAACCCATACGTGGACCCCAGGATCTTTCCAAGTCATCACAGTGATGTGTTAACTAAACAAATAGGAGTTCTAAAACATATCCTGTCTGCAGATGGCCATGGTGGATTAGGATGTAGAAAATCAACACTATGCCACTATACAGGTTTCTTGCTTTCTGTCAGCAAAACTTTGTGGTAGACACTGTGAGCAAACTTTGTGGTAGACACTGTGAGCAGAACCAGAACAGATGTTCAAATATGGGAATTGAATCATGGAGCCTTCCAGGATTTGATTGGGCTGCAGGGAACACTTCAGATATTTGTTCACCTCCATTCATAACAAACAACTGGAACAATTCTGCCCTAGGACTCCTTGCTTGCAGGTCTGGAAAACAGATGCATTCTCATTTCCTTAGACAGGAATGTTCCTGTATGCCTTTCCACTGATGTACAGAGTTCATAGATTAGTACTAAGCTAACTGCCCTTGTGAGCCATTTTAAGCCTAGCTAATTATCCATTGTGAGACTCAAACCCTGCACCCTGTGCTTGCAAGGCAAACACTTTAACCATTAGGCCACCCTCTCAACCCTCATTCTGAAGATTAAGAACGACTCTCCCAATGTTGTTATGGTGACTGTGTTCTGGCCTAGGTAACAGTGGATGTCTTTCTATTCCAGTGTTACAGTATTCAACTTGTGGGTTTACCCTTCTTCCTCTCCAGTTCATCTGGCCAGGTTTTCAAAGATTTCCAGTCCCTCTTGGTGCCCTCAAAACTTTTCAGCCACCAGTCGTACGCCAGGTGCTCCTTCTCGCGGATGTCTGATCGACAAATGATCAAGTTAAGTACCCCTTTGGGGATTCTTTCAGTCCTACTTTGTTTATATTTATAGTCTGTTCATGTCATCCAGTAAGGGCAAGAGTAGGTGTGGTTGGCAGATTCCCCACAAAGACACCCATGACCAGTGTCTCTTTTGTTTAGGTAGGGAACACAACCACGAGAACTGCTCCATTTGCTGATCGTTTGTCCTTAAGACCTTACGCCGCCACAGGCCTTGCATTTGTATTTAGAGAATCCGTGCGTGAAACGAATAGCCTTGGGGATGGAGGTGGCATCTGATGCCTTGCCTGAACTGCCTAGGAAGAGGGTCAAGTCCTTGCAGCGTACTTAGTCAGCTGTGCCTCCGTCTGCTGTACCTCACCCTGTAGCCAATGTTAGCTTGGCTGAGGATCCTTTCATCTTCCAGTGTAGATAAAGCAAGCTGCACAATCTCAAGTGGCCGACATGTCCACAGAGGATTTATCGGCACCTGCCTTAAAGCTTGTCACTGGTTTGAGGTCAGATTTGGAGTCTGCAACTTTTACAGTGTGGGTTCTGTCAGCGAGCCAGTTGGCAACCCATCTTGTGACATAGGGATTTATACCTAGTTTAGTGAGTTTAGCTAGAATTCCAGAATGGGGGATGGTGTTGAAAGCCTTGGCGAGGTCAAGATAGGCTGTGTGAACCACCTTACCCTCGTCTACGGCTTAGGTGACTGCTTCAAAGAAGTCTGAACAGGTTCAGGAGGCATGATCTGCCTTTCACAAACCCGAACTAGGTGGGATCCAGAGTTTGGAGGTTACCAATGTCTTTGTTTGAGTTCCATGATGATACGTTCCATGGCCTTGCAGACCAGGCTAATAGGGCGATAGTTCCCAGGATCAGTGGTGGCTCCCCCTTTGTGGAGTGGGGATAACCGTTGCTGTGCGTCATTCAGTGGGCACAAAGCCTGATGCAAGGCTATTATTGAACATGGTGCTTAGGTGGGGAGCCAGTTCGTTCTGAAGTTCGTGTAAAACTGGTATGTTGTCCGGTCCCATGGATGCTGTGTTTTTGGCTTTAGAGAGTGCAGCTTTTACCTGCGTAGTTGTGATTACAGGGACTCTGCATTCTTCCTGTATAGATATGGGCCCTTTAGGGGGGTGGGGGGGTAATTAGCACTGAACCTATCTGCCAGGATGTTGGCAATATCAGATGGTTCTGAAATTTTCGTGCCGTTGTGCTGTAACTCAGAGCAGATCTGGGTGTTGCCATTGAGATTCTTGACATAGCTAAAGAATGCTTTGTGGTTGTCCTTAGAATTAGTGGTAATTTGTTTTCTTAGCTAGCTTTGGAGGATCTTATAAGGGATCTTAGCTTCTTACTGAGGCTGACCAGGGAGCTCCTCCACTCATGGGATTTTACTCTCTTTTGCAACAGTTTCTTCCTTCTGTTGTACAGTTTGTTTATGGCAGGGGACCACCAGATTGGCTTCCTTTTTTTGGAGGATAGCGTCTTGGTTCTGTTAGGGATAGCACGATCCATGCACTCGTGTAAGTGCTTATAGAGTGCATTTGTGTAGGATTCAGCAGTTGTAACTGTATTGTCCATCTGCATGGGTGTCATGAAGTTCACCACTTCTGCCTTAAGAAGCATGAAGTTGTCTTTGGAGAAGTTTTTTTACCATGGTTTCCTTAATTGGGGGGCAGGATGTGGATATCAAGGGTGATTAGCTTATGGTTGGATCGGACCAACGAGGAGTTGACTTCAGGTGTGGAACACCGGTCACTCATGTTGGTAATGACTAGGTGTAGGGTATTGTTGCCCCTGGTGGGGGTGTGGATAAGTTGATCAAGGGCATTGGAGTTTATGAATTCCAGAAAGCGTTGAGCTAAGGAGTTGGTACACGAGTAGTTTTACTGGTTAATGGTGGGGTAGTTGAAGTCGCCCATTATTAGGGTGTTTGAACCCTAATATTTTCCAGTACATCAAGAAAAGAGGAGTGGGAATCCTGGGGCATGGTGGGGGATCTGTAGCAAGCTACAATTTGGATTGCAGTTTTGCCTAGAGTTAGTTGCACTTGGATAACCTCAAATGCATTATGCTGAGCAACTAGTCTGGAGGTGTGGATATCCTTAATGAATATGGACACACCTCCGCCTTTGGTGTTTCGGTCCAGGTTACTTGGCAAAAAAGTGTGGTATGAGTTTTAGCCTGGTAGTGCAGGGGTGCTCTCTGGAGCCTTGAACCAGGTCTCAGTCACTGCACAGATATCGATGTTCACCATTTTAAGGAGTGCCTCGAGTGAGTGCATTTTGAGATTTAGACTTCTAGCATTGAGTAGCATTACCCTCAGTTTTTGCTTGTCTGTTCCTGTTATGGTGGTGAATTTGTCATTTGAACCTTGCCTAAAAAGGCACTACAGGGGCGGCAAGAGCCTTAGCCAGTATCCGGAATCCCAAGGGCGACAGGTGCAGGCCATCTCCTGGCAAAGCATCGTGGTCTGTAGACCATGTCATCCCAAGCAGACAGATACTGGATCCCCTTAGAATGACACCAGAAGCTTAGCCAATTGTTGAAGTCGATCATTTTGTCCTTGTACTGCGGTATAATTCTGGGCGATGGCAGAATGCTACTCAGGGCTAGGGTCATACCTGCTTGGGCTACAAGATCGGAGAGCTCTTCCATGTCTCTTCATGTAGTCCAGGGAGGTACATCTCAGGTCATTCACACAAACATGGACAATGACAGAGTCATATTTGTACTTGTGGAGTGACCTGAGTGCATGGGTTATGTGGCGGATCCTGGCACCTGACAGGCAGCTGACCGTAACCTTCTCCTTGTTTAGCCTGGTGAGTGGGACATCAGTGTTCCTGACTATAGAGTCACCTATGACTAGTGTGTTAGGTACGTTGTTTTGCCTTATTAGCTGTGGCCGAGTAACACACTGAGTCTGTGGGCTACGTGTCATTTGGGTTTTGTTGGGGGATGGAGGTTGCTTGCCTTTCTGCTTTGGAGGTCTCTCTAGCTTAGATTATTAGCCTCTGCAAATGTTTTTGTGTTACTATGTGTGGATTTTGGTGGTGTAGATTTAGTGAGACTATGTGATGAGTGTGGTGTGGTGTAAATGATTACCTTCTCCTCTTGACTGTCAAGTTCAGTCTTGGGTGGAGAGGGCTTTTACCTCCAGTTTGGCTAGATAAGTGCATCTCTCACAGGTTGTGTAGTGTTGGGTGGTAGGAGGAGAGGGTTGTCTGTTGTACATGAGGCAATTTCTACATTGCCTCAAGATGCCTTGATTCATCAGATAGACTGGAGGGAACACTGGGAGCTGACCCTTGGACATGCCTGAATAAAAAACTATTTTCCTCTAGATAAGTGAGGAAAGTGAGTACAAGAGCTGCTTTTCTGTAAGCAAGTGAGAGAAGTACGTACAAAAACTGTTTTCCTCTAGGTAATGAGGAAGGTTGAGTGCTATAGTAATTAGTAGCTTATTTAGTGCTTACAAGTTCTGAACAAGTGCTGAGCACGAATAAGCAAATTTAAGTGCTAAAACTAAGAATCTGTATCTGCACCTGATGAGTTACAGGACAGAAACAAGTGCAAATGCAGACTTTCAAATCAGAAAGTTGAGAGAGATGGAACAGATTGCCCAAACAGCCAATAACTACAATTTCTGGGCCAGAACCACTCGTTATGTGGTAGACAGGTTACCTAGTGCTTAGCACTCCCACTGATAAGCTAGAAGGCTTCCCTCCAACACAGAAAGGCTTGTGGGGCTCAGAAGCTTACATACAGTCCTGGATACAGCAAATCTGTGTTTGGACTACACTAGTTACAGGAAAGGTAGGAAACAGGCGTACAGTATTTTTTTTTGCAGAAAAGTAGCTAAAACAGCAGTAAAAGCAATTCACATGCAGTGCAAATTAGCACACTTGAGTATGTAGCAATATTAGACCAAACACAGTTTAAAAAATTTAATTAAATTAAAAAGGACTAAAAGCAAGTGCAGAAAGAGTTTATTGGGTAGAATGTGGTAAAGGGATGGGACTGGGGGAGTGTCCCAGATCAAATCTACAGTGGGGTGGGCCACTGCAAAAGCCACCAAATTTAAACTACGAGCCAGAAATAGGGTGGGTGGGACAAAACACTTTCAGCAGAGATCTGAAAAACTATAAGCAACAATTAACAGTACAAACTCTAAAACCAAAAAAATATACTTCGCTCTGTATATTTCCAGATAGATTCAAAAGCAGTCTCTCAGAACACCGGTTCCAGCAATGAAATGCAGGCGGTTACTAACTGGTTGGGAAGAAAATCTACACCTCTCCTACCCTCTCATTTAGAGCCACCAACTACCAAACTCGTATGACCAAATATTCTTTAGCTGTGCTGGACAAAGCCACTAAAGGATTTAGATGACATGCCCAAGTGTGCAGCCAAAGCTTCCTCGTCTTCACTGATGGCACTCATCTCTCAAGTGAATAGACATTCCTTAAGATGCAGTTGTGATGCAGCTGAAGCCTCAGCCAGGTCAGCTGCATCAGCTTCAGTACCAAGAAGGTAGTCATGGCTGCGATTTCAGCTTCTCCCAGATGACTTCAGGCCCAAACTGCTTGACGCACATTTCGATCATTTAGCCCTTTTTGGTAGAAAAGTGGCTGACCTGTTTAAATCTGTACAACAGAAAGGAAAAGAATTACAGGTCCTAAAACACATCCTAGTCTCGCCTGTTCCAAAGTTCCAGAGGAACTACCCAGCAAAGACAGTCTGTCAGGAAAACCTCCAGGCCTGTAGAACCCCATCAGTCTAGAAGACCCCCCAAGGAGACAGCCTCCTCAGGCTAGGCCTTCTCAGTCTTCCAGCCAAAGGCCTCCCTTTCCTGATAGGGCAGGTAGTGTCTGACTGCCTGCAAAACTTTCAAGCCCCACCCCCTTATCCATACCCCTATCTGCCGGTCTCTCTCACGGTCTCCCTGCATGGTCACTCATTACCACAGACAAGTGGGTTCTGTCCATCATAAAGAACGGCTACTTCATGTCCTGGATCACCCCCCCAATAAGATTGGGTATACCACAGCCTCCTCCTGGTCAACTACCCCTCCTCCCTCAGGTTTTGCAAAACCCTACTACTACAAGACCCCATAGAACCAGTACCTATACAATCAAAAAGAAAAGGATTATACTCCAGAATCATTTTGGTACCTAGAAAGGAAGGATCATGGAGGCCGATTCTAGACCTGTCGTGCCTCAACCCATTCCTAAAAGTTCCTACTTTCAGGATGATCACCCTACCTACTCTTTCCACTCATCCTTCCTCAGGGTTTCATGGCAACCCAGGCCTTAAAGGTTGCCTACTGTCACATGCCTATAAAGCCTGCCTTTAGGAAATACCTGAGATTCCTGGCAGGCTCATCTCCCTTTCAGTTCTGTGCCTTGCCCTTTAGGCTTTCTACTTCCCCCAGGATATTTACAAAATGCCTGGCACCAGTCATCACCTACTGCAGGGAAAAGGGACTTCAGTTATTCCCTTACCTAGACGACCTCTTAATTCAGTCAAAAGACAAGTAAACTCTTCTCCATCACTACCAGGACCTTCTGGTACTCCTACAGTCTCTGGGGTGATCATGATCAGCTTCCCAAAGTCCCACCTCAACCCGACACAGGATATTGTCTTCCTGTGTTGCAGGATCAGTACAGACCTTATGAAGGCCTTCCTTCCAGCAGAAAAGGTGGCATCCCTCTCACACCACCTTCTTGCTGCCCTACAATCAATGAACTGACTGCAAGACAATTTGAGACTTCTAGGTTACATGGCATCTACCATTCCCATGTTGTCCCTAGCAAGGATGCACATGAGGAACCTTCAGTGGTACCTCTGGTTGGTGTGGACCCAGCACTCCCACCCTCTAGAGTTCAGGATCCAGCTGCTCCCCTGCTTACATCAGGAACTGAGATGGTGGGTGGCTTAGGTAGCCCAGTACCCAGGGCTCTCTCTGCAAACACCCTCTCCCTCCCAGCCATGTACACAGATGCCTCAGATCTGGGCTGGGGAGCAACTCTGGGGGAAAAAGGAAAGATCAAGGTTTGTGGACAGACGCAAACGAGATGCCTTAAACGTCAGAAATGAGAGCCATCCTCCTTGCTCTACAGGCCTTCCAACCCTACCTAGAGCAAGGCCCTCTAAAGATATTCACAGACAACACCACAGTCCTGTGGTATCTCAACAAGCAGGGAGGGACCAAATCCTACCTTCTATGCAGATTAGCTCTACGGCGTGGGAACTGGCTACCTCTCAGGGGATCACCCTTCAGGCAGCCTACATTCCATCCCTGCACAACTCCCAGACAGATCACCTAAGCAGAACCATTTCAAACAACCACGAATGGATGCTGCAAAGAGATGTTTTCCTGAATATGGTCCACATGTGGAGTATTCCACAAATAGACCTGTTCGCCTTCTCCATAAACAGGCAACTTCCTGGCTACTGCACCAGGACACCAGACCTCAAGGCATTAGCAACAGATGCCTTCTTGATAACCTGGAAGGGGAAATTCCTGTATGCATTCTCCCCTTCCCATGGATACAAAGGGTCCTGCTGAAAATTCAACAGATCTCCCCCAAAACCTTGCTGGTGACTCCCTACTGGCCTGACGGCACTGGTTCCCTCTTCTTCACCTGTCCAAGGGCAGTCACTGGTTCCCTCTTCTTCACCTGTCCAAGGGCAATCACAAGTTGCCCCCTTCAGTGGACCTGCTCACACAGCACAAGAGGACTCAGATACACCCACAGTGGCAATCCATGCACATCACTCTGTGGCTGATAGGATTCTGATCCCCTTCAGACACCTAATATAATGAGGACGTGCTCACTGTCCTGCAGGAGGCCAGGAAACCCAACACAAGGAAATCCTATCTGGTGTCACAAAAGACAGTTGGACCTGCTGGAAAGCGATATGCCTCTCCTCCTGTCATACCTTTGTGAACTCCTGCAGACAGGGTTGTCTTGCTCATCTCTTAAGGCACACTTGTCTGCTATCTCTGCCAGCCTCCCCCTGGATCCACCCCTTGCATCCAGACTCTCCTCCAAACTTTTCCTCAAAGGTGTATTATACTTGAGACCACCCAGGAAACCATCTTCACCTCTCTGGGACCTAAACTATGTTCTAGAAAAAAGCACTCCAGCCCCTTTTGAACCAGCAGACAAGGCCACCTTAACAATTTGCACATGGAAAACTGTATTGCTGGTAGCCCTGACTTCTAGAAGGGTTTTAGAAGGGTTTCAGAATTGCAAGCACTTAAGGCTACACCACCTTTCCTAATCTTCCACCTGGACAGGGTGACCCTCGGGACAAATCCTTCATTCTCAAAGTAGTGAACGACCTATCCTTGAACCAGCCCATCCACCTTCTTCCCTAACCCAGAGGGGGATAGTGAGAGAGTGCTGCATTTCCTAGATGTCCACAGACAAACTTAGTTTTATCTACATAAAACCAAACCCTTTAGGAAATCAGACCAGCTGTTTGTCTCCTTCCACCCCAGGGCCTTGGGGAAGCTTTGAGCAAGCAGACCATTTCGGCCTGGATCTCCCGCACCATTTCCTTCTGCTACCTACACCAAGCTAAGACCTTGCAAAGCAATGGCAAGGCCCACTCCACTAGAGGAATGGCCTCTTCTGGAGCATTCTTTAAAGGGCTAGACACCAACTCCATACTTGAGGCAGCCACTTGGTCCTCGGTACACACCTACCAAACACTACAAACTGGACCATATGCCAGGGTGGGGTTTGCCAGGGCTATCCTGCACGGATTCCAGGAAACGTCATCTAGGCCACCAACCAATCCTCAGTGAGCTTTGGCACTCACCCACAAGTAGAATACTGCAACATTGGAATAGAAGGACATAAGGAACATTGTGTAAAATGTTACCATAACCATAGATGTCCTCTTCCATGTTGCAGTATTCCTTCCCACGCACCTTCCCCACTTGTATGACTGCACTTGCTCTCCTGGGTGATACTGGACAGGCTATGCCCTTACAGGACTGGCTCTGACCTCTGACTGGGGCTTTTACTAGGTTCTGAGAGCTGGTTCATGCAGACGTCACTTTTTTTGGCCCACATTCCTGCAGCCACGTCAGACGTTCGATGCACCAAGAGGGACTGAAAAGCTTTGGAAACCTGGCTGGATGAGCTAGAGAGGAAGAAGGGTAAACCCACAAGTAGAATACTGCAACATGGAAGAGAAGAACATATATGGTTATAGTAAGATTTTACACAGCTTTCCTTTCTCTCTTCTTTTGGAAATGGCTTGGGCCATTAGCACACGCTTCCTCATAGACTGGACTTAAACAAAACTGGTGTTTTGATACATGCAAGCTTGAAGTAACTTCAACTGGCTGTCCGGATAATACAGTTTTAATACCTTTTAGGCACCCTGTTTTCAGAGGACGTGCAGTAGATGTCAAAGGAGTAAAAAAAAAACTGCTATTAAGAAATCATATATTAGCAAACAGATAAGATGTTCTACTTGGTGCCACTTTTAAAGCCAGCATGTTTCTCTTTACAGCATTTGTATGAATTATTATCCTTTGCCCTTTCTTATTCTTCTATCAAGGTTCATCTTGTGGCCATTTCAGTATGCCTGCCCATGGATCCCTTTTTCAATGCTCTCTCATGTAAAACTGTTTTCTGAAAGGGGTTTTTTTACATACCTGTCCACTTAGAAAGTGGATGTCTCTTTCTTTAATCTTAATTTTATTTTGGAAAAATTTACTTTCTCGTGCAAGAATATCTGAGTTGCAAGCTCTTATGGTGGGTCGACTGTATCTCATTTTTACAAAGATAAGGTTTCTTTAGGCATAAATGAAGGATTTAGTCCCAAAATGGAATCCAGATTTACTCTGAGCCAAACTATCCATTTTCATGCCTTTCCAGAAACTAGAAAAGAGGGAAAAATGATTCTTTGAAGTCTAGATATCCATAGACAACTGTGATACTATCTTGACAGAACTAAAACCTTAAGTTCTGATCTGTTGTCCATTTCTTATTAAAAGGACAACCAGCTTTAAAGCAGACTGTTTCCAAGTGGGTGCCCTATGCTATTTCCTTTTGTTGTTCCCCCCCATAAGTCCATTCCAGGCAAGGTCAAGGCACATACAAATAGGGTTTTGTCTTCATTAGCGTTTTTAGGAAGGGGTGATGCTAGTAGTATTCTAGAGACAGCAACTTTGTCCTCTGTACATACATTCACAAAGCATTACAAAGCACTATAAGCTTGATTCCTTCTCTAGATCCAGAGCAGGCTTTGATAGGACTATTCTTCAGGTACCCCTGGGCAATCATCCTACTTCCTGTAGACTTTCTAAACTTTCATATTCTACTTGTGTAGTGAAGGCTAATGCAGCAGTGATCTAATGATGAATGTAGTACTACTTTGTGAAAGTAATTTTACTATAACAATAGATGTTCGAATAAATCACTGATGCAGTAGCCACTCACTCCCTCTATCCCCCTTTTTATTTTGTTTTATTTGGCAGAATGAGGACAAAAGTTTAATGCTAGGTATATAAAAATCAGTTTCAGGGCAATAGTGTCACTTTCTCAGTTGCCATGAAAGTTCTGAAGAACTTTGGCACATCTTGCTTGTCTGCTCAAGCCATCAATGGTCTGATCTTGTGCAAGGTACTCTAAAACTGTAGAAGCTGGCCAACCATTATATCATGTGCAGGATATAATCCATGTAATTTAGGCTACTGTAGTGATCTATTAGAACATCTGAATGTCTACTGTTCTGTTAAGTTTACTTACACATATGTACTCTAATTGTTCCTGTCATGTCTTTTATCATATCGTTCCACTCAAAAGACCAAAAGGCATCATAAAATCATAGACTGTAAGGCAACTGGGCCATGTGGCCATTTCTGCCTTGCCAACACAGTTTTGCATCTTGCCTCCTTTTCAAGGAGCATTTGGGCTTTCATACCTGAATGAATTTGTGAATAACCATCCAGTCCTCTGTCTCCTCCTTAAAGGAAGTGTCACATTGCTTAATCTGGAGAAGTTTGTTCCACAGAGGGGGTAGTACATCCAGAGACAAATGGAAGAGTTTTGCTTTTGAACATTACCAGGAAAATGAGCTTATTTTCTTGGCTGCCTTTTCAGGTCCATCATTATCTTTTCAGTCTTATCAGAATGAAATTTGCTGCTATTTCTTAGGAATCCATTTACTTCTTGGGGTACGTACTTTGCTTTGGAGAAACAGTGTTTCTCCATCTGAGACATTTGCTTTGAATTAAAGGTTTTTGTCTTGGAAAACGTTTTCTGGTGCTGTTCAGCTTAGTGAATCTGATGCAAACCTTTTCTATAAACCTTTTACTTGTTTTCATAAAGAGTTGGTTTCATACAAGTCTTTTTTCATGCCTTAGGTGACCAAGGAGTCTGTCATTTAGTACATTTCTGAGTTGCTATATCCAAGGAGAGTGTCTGCTTTGTTGCATAGATGCTGTAAGGCAGTTCAGGTTAGTTAAGCCCATTAGAAAAGATAACCAGCTGTTTTGTTTCCTTAACCAATGAATGTGAAGGAACAAATATTGCTAAACAATGCCTTTCTAAGTGGGGTTCTTACTGCGTGGCAAAACTTCCTTATCTTAAAGGACAGTTAGTGTCCCTGCATTCTTGAACTTCATCTGTAAAGCTTTCTTATGACATTTGTGCAGCTGTCTTTCTTAAATCTCTCTGCAGAGCATTGCAGGTTGCACTGACCTCTGGTTCGAGGTCTTCATCTGAAACTAAAATTGTCATGTGAATGTTCCCTTAAGACAGCCTTCTGGGTAGAATGAGCTAGGGACTCTGAATTTCACCTGCATCCTGAGGTCCCCTAGCACAAAACTAGATGAATGAATTAGAACGTCAGATTGGGTGAGGTATTCTACCCTGTATCCCTGCCTTCTGTTTCATTTTCTGTTTCACTTTGCTTAGAGCTGGAAAGGCAGGTTATATCAATTAATTATTATACTGGAGCCAGGACAAATGTTCTTGGGGAAGTGTCGTGTGCGCCTGCCTGCCTGTCTGCACAATCGAGCATGTATGTATGTGTCACAGTCTTAACACCTGCCTAAAGAGTCCTTTTACTTTCTGTAGTCAGAGCTCTTCTAACCATTCCAGGGTTATGATAAGTACCTTGAACTTCTGTTTAGTAGTCTGATGCCGGCCTTTCAGTCACAATAATGACTGAACGCTAAATGCTGCTGTGGCAGGCAGGTCTTCCCTGCAGATCGACTTCTGAAGTGTTTTATGTAGGGTCCATTTATGACACTAGGAGTTGCAGATCCTGTTTCAGTAGCTTCTCAGATTTTTTCCAGTTGTCAAGCAAAGGTAGTTTTATAACCTGAGCTTGCCAGTTTGTTGAACCTCATTTACAGGCTCCCTCTTGACATCAGGAACTAGTTTCTTCCACTCTAATGTATTTCTGGGGCCATCACTGGCACCTGCTGCATTGCTTTCCTGTCCTGTCTTTTAGGTGCATGCCCATTTCTTTACAGGAGACATCAAAGTTTGAAACCATATTTCATCAACTTCAGTCATACTTTGACTTAGGAATGGGGTCCATTCCCTTGATGGTATTGGAAAACCAAAAGATTTGGAGAAATTAAAAAAGGGAGAGACCAGTATGACAAGCTGATCACTTTTAGCAGGCTGCCACTGCTCTTAAAGTGTTGTACCTTAGCTAGACCATCCTCTATTATACACAGACGCACTATAATGTGTCTGCTAACCAGACCCCTTTCAGCTGAAGTATATAGTATGGGATCCATCCCCATTGATCCCCCTATTAATGTAATTAATTTTACTTGGCTTTGTATTTTCCTCCACTGACATCTAATGTCTAGTGGTGTCCAGACCTGTGGAGAGGCACAGAACATCTTATTTTCCTGCTGTTATCAGCACTTTACATCCTACCCGGCTGATTCTGACTTATGTTCTGGATGGAGCACAGAAGTCTGTATTCACCTCCTTTAGGCTTTCCCTTCCTCAGTCCGCGCCCCATCCTCCCACTTCTGTTCCAGTAATAAAGCCTCTTCAGAGCCAGAGACCTGCAGAGTCCTCATATTCTGATTCTGGTAGTAAGAAAGCCTCTGAAGTTTCCAAGCGACTATAACAAATTGGAACTGTCGAAAAATATGGCCAGATAGCAGAGTCTGCCCAGAGAAGCATGTTTTTTTTTTTTTGCTTTATATGTCCTCCATTTTTTTCTAATATGCAAAACTGCTTGGCTCATGGTGGAGTTGCAGTGAGAATTACACCAGGTAGTAATGCATTGGTCTGATAGGTCAGAAAGACCAGTTAAAATTGTCCCAGTCAGTCACCTTTTTGTCCATTTTGAGCCTTGTGATGAGAGTTTGCATACATTGCTACAGAAGATTCACCCAGAGCTGCAGGATCCAACATTACTATCTGTTGTCATGCAGAACTTGTGCTCATCAGTCGTTATGAGAACACCAAGGCAATGTTCATGAATTCTCCTTTCTAGAGACCATGCGTTCATGGCCCTGGTGTTAAGGTACAGCTGGGAAAACATGGAGGAGGAGGACAAGACCTTTTCTGACGTTGATATCAAGTTTTAGTAATCTTATCACCCCCTTTGCAGAGCACAGAAACATTAAGGCCATTTGTTGTTCTGGCATGAGGTATAAGAGAAGATTCTACGGTGTGGGTGAAACCTGAATGCTCAGCTTAACTTGCAGGGAGACTGCTTATTTTTACTTTCTTTGCTTATTTTTACTTTCTTCAGAGGTTGTGATGTGTCTTCGGATGGCTAGCATCAACAGCTGTTGAATCCTTGAGTAGCCATCCTACTCCAGAGGCAGATGGGAGTCACTCCCCCCAACCACCATTCCTGTTTGGCATGCTGTCACTAAGGCAGGTGAATTTGGACAGTCATGCCCAGTAGATATAAAAGCCCCTTCCTCAGTAGGCCAGGTCCACAGTTATTACCCATCCCAGATGTCTTACACTGTCAAAACATGCAGCAATAAGAGACCCATGGCCTCCTACAAAAAAAGAGCCGTCCAAGAGGTCCAACCAGAATAGAAGGGGTCAGTACAATACTCTAAATTGTATTAGTGCCAAATAAGACCAAGGTCCTCAGGCCTGAGGTAGATTTTGCTATCTTGAACACATTTATCTCAAGGTAATGTTTTTTGAATGGTTATGATGCACCCAATCTTTTTTTTTTTTTTTTTTTTGGTTGGAAGGTGATGGGCCTCTACATCAAGATTGCCAAGGAGTCCAGGAGATATCTTTCTTCTAGGAAAGAATTAGTTACCACTATTCTGGACCTTTCTGTTTGGTTTCACCTCAATCCTCTGGTTATTTACCAAATGCATGTCTGTAGTGGCAGCCAGTATTTTTCCCTATGAAACAACTGTCTCGTGGCTGCATCCTCTCTTCAAATCCTGGTATCTGTGCTGGGGTCTTTACTAGAGTTGCACCAGTGTATGGGAGTAATGGCCAACTTTACAAAATCGCAGATAAATCTGTCCCGGCTGCTTATTTTTAACAGCTACAGTGTGGACATTACATTTCAAGTTGCATCTTCCTTTAAGATTCAGTCTCTCCATCACAAATAGGGTTGCCACCTTTTCAAATGGCCAAAGTGGGACATTTTTGGGGCATACATCAGATTTTACAGGCCGACATACCCACGGTCAGTACAAAGGATATAACTTAACTTTTTTTCCTAAATAAAAGCTTATTTTTGTAGCAGTTAATTTGCTTATTATGTTTCTTGTGACATTTAGGTATTTTAGATGCAGAAATAACTATTTTATGCAACTATTACATATAATATGGGACATAATTATGTCCTACAATCTCAGGACATTTGTCCTTTTTAATATTTTTTTGTCAGGACACAACTGCCTAAAGAGGGACTGTCCCTCTCAAAGTGTGACAGGTGGTAACCCTAATCCCAAAGTGTTTCAAAGTTGAAAATTTATTAAACCCAGAAGATGACTTCGGATAGCTGGAATATCGTTGGCAGGTTAGACTTAATGTTTGCTACCCCCCTAGTTTGAACAATCGAGAAGACTTTATGTACCTGAAACGTAAAGGGTTAAAACACTAATTACATAGTCATATGATTTTAAAAATGTGTTTAAATGTGTGTTATTGAATGTTAACTTCCAGGCTGAAGAAGTCTTATTACAGATGAAAGCACTTACTGGAATTATTTATCATGGATTTGTCTTGGATTTTATTAAAGCAAATTGATTTTTCCTTCGGTTTTGTTATTGGTTTTTCAAGTCCCAAACTTGACAGTGGGCATTCCTTTCCAGATTTCCTCTCCCTTAGAGACAGTCCACACATGCGTGTATGTTGGCGGGTATTATGATCTGCAAACTGTCTGAGGTGTCTATACCCCTGCAGAGACAGGCCTGTTTGTCAGCATTCTGGACATGAGGGTAGTCCTTACCCTTAAAAGTGTGCAGGAATCCCTTCTTCAGGGTTTAGTAGCTATCCACCTTGTCAGCATTTTTATTTATTTATTTGAAATTTGGTAACTGGGTAATGGACTGATCGCTTGACTTTGTCCAGCTATGACCGAAGCTCCAAAGTGCATAATACAGTAAAAAAATTGAAAAGTGAAAAATACATAATTTAATAACAAAAATGCACATCAAAAGTAAATACCATAGAAATGGGGTAATGAGACAATATTTGCAGTATTTCAAGGAATCTGGAAAGTTGTACAATATTTTCAATATTTACAGGGTGTGCTGCGGTGGCGTTGGCGGTAGCGTTTCACACTTAGACTTCGTCTTCTCGCCACTACTACCTGTGTGTCGAACGTGTGTACATGGAATTCTTCGAAGGTCGTTTGTGTGTTAGGGGCCCGCAGCGCGGCAAAAAAAAACTCTACTGCCATTCATTAGCGGGGAGTCCGCTGTGGCCCCCCCTACCGAAAAAAAGCCGAAAGACACACACACACACAGGGTGTAGCTCTCTTATTAGAGTGATACTTGTATGAAGCACTTGTAAATATTCCACTTAGTGTGTCTATAAGCCTACAGGAACTTAACTATTGTCTAGTAGGTCTTTCTTCAGTTTAGCTTTGGATCCATGTGTTGCCATGGCAATAGGGTATATTGGCAGCTTTGGGGAGGAGACATTTGCACTCCTTATGCCCATATTCTTTAAGAATTTGGGAATGGACTGTGTCATCCAGTCTGTTTGTCATATCTTGGAGAAAACCAGTTATGTTGTGGACAAGTTCAGCTGTTGTCTGCTGATGCCTCATGAGTAGTCTCTAAACTCTTAAGTGGTGCAGATGATTTTCCACTGATGAGATGAGCTGTGCTGTGACCTTTTGCCTCTCAAAAATACTGAGTGCAGCGTTTTCTTGATCCTTCATTGGGGGGGGGGGGGAGCTCAACATGCTCCTGTCTAGAGGCTATCCAGTAGTTTCTCAGAAATCACTGCTTACTGTTTTTGGAGAAAAAACAGTACTTTGTGAGGCAGTGGTGCAGTGCTTTGGGGATTTTCTCCTTTCCATATTGCTGTGTGAATGTGGATTAGGGGTGGGCTTGTCTTCCACATGGCTGGTGCAGGGGGCACCCCACCTACAAAAAGCATTTTTGAACTGTACTACAGTTTATGGCTCGCAGATGTTGTTGGGTTGTGATTGCTGAAGTGATTTCAGAGTGTTCATATTCTGATCCTTCATAGTGGAGGTTGTCTATAAATGGCCCACTAGACTCTAGCAATACCCATTTGTTAGCCAAGGTCATTTGTCAGTTTGTGTCAGAGGGATTCTTGCTACAATGCAGGTAGCTAGGATGTGGTCATGCAGTAGTTGTAGTGACTGTTGGTATTTATTCTTTTAGTTCTGCTTGTGTTTTATATTATGATGCCACAGTTCATAGGTGTGTACTAGGCTAACGGCCCTGGAGCCTATATGATTTTAATAGAGCTTGAAGATTTCACTCTCATAAGGAAGTCCTACATGCATGTATTTTAGAGATACCAGATAATTGGACTTTTGTAGCTGGTGGAATGAAGTAGTATACATCTGTATGGTAGTTTTACAGGATTATGTGCCCTGCCACTTTTATATTTATTAAATGCCTAGGGGATAGTAATGAGTGACTTTTTTTTGGGTTAAATTCACCTGTCTCATGTTTCATAAAACACTGGATTTTATATTGCATTCTGGTGTTTTGGGTCCCTGCACTGCAAGCCTAGTAACTATATATGAACTGTGTAGTCATGATGTAAAGGAAAATGATTATAATGTACAGGTGCATCATCATGTGATCAGTGTTATTTGGATGTGATCTTTAGTTTCCTTGTTGTTGACAGTGTGTTTATCACTGTAAATGGTTATTTTGTAATAAATAGTACTCCAAAGTGGTTTGGGTGATACCTGCCTCACTGCTGATTTATTCTCAGCTTATGATCTGCTTGCATTGCCTCGAAAATAAGGCAGATTATTTTCATTAATTTGTCTCCACAATGTTCTGTGCTTTCATTTAAAATTGAAGTATGAATTACTACTGTCTTTGAAAATTGAAGGAAGTACTGTTGGACATTTTTCATCAAATTTTGTTGGACATTTCTTGTTTCAGCAGCAAACAGTGGCAGAATAAATTGCTTTTGCAATGAGCAAATTTTCATTTTGCTAGCTGCTAGAACCTCTCCCCAACTAACTCTGTTTCAACCAAGGTGTCAAACTTCCAGTCAGTGACTTGTAACATGACAGCTCATGCAAACTGATTTTTTTTCCATTATTTGCTGTAGTTTATGCTGTTTGATTCAGCGAACTCCCAGCTACCTGGATTGGTAATAGCTCAGGAGGACATTAAAGAGCTCATTGGACTAATTGAAAAGAGTAGGTGAATTTTCCTGTTGTCCTGACCAAATTACCACTAGATATTATAAAATATTACTTTGCCTCCCTTAGAAGCAGGCTTTAGTTAGGCTATATTCAGCAAGAAGGTAAAATGAGATTAAAAAATAGATTCTTGCAGAACCAGAAAGTACAGTTGTGTACACTTACCATAAATGTAGATGTTCGAGTGTATCCACTGTTGCAGTCCTAACTAATGGGTTATCTGGCTCCTGGTAGCCCGCGATCGGCCAGAATACCAAAGGTAAGTAAAAATGACATCTGCTGCCATCGGATGTAAAGGACGTCCGATACAAAAGGAGGCAGCCAACGTCATTTCCTCAGTCTTTCTTGCCATAACAGTCAGAAGCCCCCAGAAAACAAGGCTTAAACCAAAAGCAATTTTGGCAAATATCAAATTTAGCCTGTACCTTAGGAAAAGAGAATAGGAGAGGACCAAAAAAGGGGGAAGGAGCGAGGGAAACCAGGACTGCAACAGTGAATACACTCTAACATCTACATTTATGGTAAGTGTACACAACTGTACGATGTTCATCGTGTTTCACTGTTGCAGTCCTAACTAATGGGTTGACTACCAAAGCCCAGAGAAAAGGTAGGAGGAACCAACAGAAACAAGGGTTGGAGATGATGCCCTGCAGAACAGCAGTGGCAAACCCTGCCCTGGCTCTGGAAAACGAAGGCAAATTATAATACTTTGTGAAAGTGTGAACAGAAGACCATGTGGCAGCCTCCAAAATGTCTTTATTAGGGACACCCCGTAAAAAGGCTGCAGAAGTGGAAGCTGCTCTAGTTGAGTGGGTCCTAACCCCTTGAGGAGGAACCTTGCCATGAAAGGAATAAAAAGTAATGCAATGTGCAGTCAATTTAGAATTGGTTTGCTTAGAAATGGCCTTGCCCTGGGCTCCAGGGGCAAAACTGACCAACAACTGTGCTGATTTCTGAAGGTCTTTAGTCCTGTCCAGGTAAAACCTGAGCTGTCTGTGCACATCAAGAGAATGTAGGATCCTTTCACCTCTATTTCGAGGATTAGGAAAGAAGGTAGGAAGGTGTATGGACTGATTAAGAGTCAGGCTAGAAACCACTTTAGGCATAAAGGAGGGGTCGGTTCTCAGAGAGACCGTATCTGCATGGAAAATAAGAAAAGGCTCCACAGCCATCAAAGCTTGCAGCTCCGAAACCCTCCTAGCTGAAGTTATAGCCAAGAGGAAGGCAGTCTTCCACAAGAGAAACTTTAAATCTGCAGTGGCAGCTGGCTCATGAGGAAGAGTGAGTTTCTGCAGAACAAAATTAAGATCCCAGGCTGGAGTAGGTGCCCTTCTGGGAGGTTTTAAGTTGCAAGCACCTCTGAGAAACATTTTCATCAGGGGATGAGAGAAAATGGGTTGCTGAAAAGAACAGTGAGCAGAAATGGCTGAAGCATGGATCTTGATAGAGGAAAAAAAGACCTCCCTGAAGCAAATCAGCCAGGTATTCCAGGATCAAAGGGAAGGGTAGACTGAGAAGAAGATTCCACTCTAGCTTGCATCCAATGAGAGAATCTTTCCCATTTGCCAGCGTAGGACTTCCTAGTTCTAGGTCTCCTGGCCTCCCTCAGCATGGCAACCACCTGCTGGGAAAGGGAAGAAAAAAAGGATGGAGTCACACAATGAGACAAGCTGCCAAATGGAGAGACTGAAGATGAGGATATAGAATGTTTCACCCTTCCTGAACCAAAAGATCTGGTTTCAGAGGAAGATGCCAAGGAGGAAATTGGGAGAGACTGTGAAGCAGTGGATAACAGTGCTGTCTGGGCCAGTCCGGAGCTATGAGAATAGTCCTTGGTCGTTCGTCCCTGATCTTCAGTAATACTCTGGGAAGAAGAGGAGGGAAGGCATAAACTGAGAGCAGTGTCCAAGGGAAGGACAGAGCATCCACTTTCCAGGCTCTGCTGTGCTGCTGTCTGGTGCAAAAGAGAGGTAGCAGATGATTGTCTGGGGAGGAGAAAAAGATCCACCTGAGGTGTGCCTCAACGTTGAATGATGCTGTAAAAGACTACTGTGTTCAGCTGCCACTCGTGAGGATCCAGGTTTTATCTGTTCAACTGGTCTGCCAAAACATTGAGCCTTCCTGGAAGAAACTGAGCTAGGAGATGCAGGCCCAGGGATGCTGCCATGGACCAGAGATTCATGCTCTCCCTGCACAGGGGGTAAGAATGCATCCCTCCCTGCTTGTTGATGTACCACATGACTGTGGTGTTGTCTGTTCTGACGAGCAGGGAGAAAGAACATGCTTGAAAGCTAGTAAGGCGTGTTGAACTGCTATTAACTCCTTTAGCTTTATGTGCAGGTGCATTTGCTGGTCATTCCAACATCCCTGTATGCATCTGCCATCCAGGTGAGCTCCCCAGGCGTAGTCTGAAGCGGCTGTGTTAAGAACTTGTGTGGCAGGAGGTGGGCGAAAAGGCATGCCTGTGTTTTGTAGACAGGCTGTTGCCCACCATAGAAACTCTATCTGCAGAGATGGAAGCAGAGGAATCATATATCCAGGTCCTGTGTGTGTGTTGACACCAAATGTTCTTGAGGTACCATTGCAATTTCCTCATATGCAGTCTTGCATATGGAATCATGAGAATGCAAGAGGCTATGTATCCCAGAGCTTGCAGGTATTTCCTTGCAGGGAGCTGGGACAGGCTTGCCAAGTCCTTGAAGTAAACTGAATGAGTTGTCTGCTTCTCTTGGGTGAGATATGTCATCTGGGCAGCTGTGTTCAGACTCGCTCCCAGGAATGTTATCTCCTTGGATGGCACCATTTTCTATTTTTCCTCATTGAGAGTGTAACCCAGGGAAGAGGGGTCTAGTTTATTAACTCGAACGTTCAAAAGTTCGAATGCATAAAGATCGACACATATGCATTGAACTCTTAAATGTTTGAAAGTTAATAAAGAAAAAAAATGCACAGAAAAAAAAAGATGTAGGAAGGGGAGGGGGCAAGCCCCCCTGCACCCTCTTCTACTTAAATATACCAACTCTGAGATCGCACTACATTGAAGTAAACTGAACTCTCCACCTATGGAGATTTCCGTTTACAGTTTACGACGGCTTGCACTTTTGATGCATATGATTCGATCCATATGTATTCACGGTTTTACGCTTTTGCGTAAATAAAGTAGACCCAGGAAGAGAGAATAGTCTTTACAAATTCTAGATCCTTTAACAGCTGTTCCTGAGAATTTGCTTGAATTACACAGTTGTCCAAGTATGGATAAATCTGAATTTTCTTCTGCCTGCAAAAAGCAATGACTGGAGCCAGACACTTTGTGAAAACTTGGAGTAGTAGATAAGCCAAAGGGCAGCGCAGAGAATTGATAATGTTGCTTGCCCACCCGGAAACTAAGGTATTGCCTGCAACTTTCCCTGATAGGGATGTGCAGATAAGCCTCTTTGAGATCCAAGGTTACCAGCCAAGAATCCTTTCCTAACATTGGTAGCAACTGATGCAGAGTGAGCATTGGAATTACCAAGAAAGAGTTCAGAATGGATGGAACGCCAGGTGCCTTCTTTTTTTGGAACTAGGAAAAGTCTGGAATAGAAACCCTGGCCTACCTGCTAAGCAGGAACTGATTCCATTGCTTCCAGATGAAACAGAGACATAATTTGTTTTTCTACTTCTGCCCTTTGGTTTGGAGGAGCATCCGGGAATCCTGTAGGAACTGGAAATGTGTGGAAAGAAACCTTGTGCCCTAGGGATACAGTTCTGAGTATCCATTTGTTGTACGTAATAGTGGCCCAGACATTTGCAAAAAGGGCCAACCTTCCCCCTAAAGGACTCTCCAGGCAGGCAAGAACAGGCAGAAATTGGATAAAGTCATTCTTAGTTTCATTGAGAGTGTTTAGATTGAGATGCAGGCTTAGAACTTCCTGCCTTGGAAGTGGAAGCCTGCCAACACTTAGACCTTCGAGGGGTAGCGACCTGACCCCTAGAAGATTTGTAACCTCTAGTGCTAAAACGGTTCTCTCTGTTGGTATCAGGAAGCGTCCAACTCTTAGAAGGGTAATTCCTGCTAAAGCGAGGAGGTTGAACTTGCAGAAAATCCTTAACAGTTTGCATAGACTTGGCCTTATCCTCCATATTTTTGAGCACTTCCTCTGGTTTGCTGCCAAAACGACTGTCCTTATGCAAAGGTACATCTAAAAGCTTAGCCTTGACAGGCTCTGGTAGGGGCTGTTCCCTGAGCCATTCGTGCCTCCTGATAACAGATCCAGTAGCTGTAGCTCTGCAGGAGGCTTTTAGAATGTCAAAACCACAATGTAAAGAATGCTTATTGACAAGACTGTCAGAATTTGGCAAATCATGCATATCCTTACTCTCTGCCAACAGAGTCACACTTGCTATCCTAGACTTAATAGCCTCCAAGGTGTGCTGCTGGTACTTCAGCATATGAAAAAGACAATGTAGTAGATCTAATAGCAAGAGTAGTAGAGATATAAACTTTTTTACCCCACCTATCTAGGTTCCTAGATTCCCTGTCAGAGGGAACAGGATTTTTGGTAACCGTGGCCTTAACTCCTTTAGGGCCTTGAGAAATAACCTCTGGATCAGCCAATGGATTCCTGAAAAGAAACTGATGAGAATTAGGGACGCTATAGTACCTGTCAGGTTTCTTGGGAGCAGGAGGAACCGAATTTGGAGTCCAGGAATTTTCCAGAAAAACATCAACCACTTCCAACACTGGGGGAATAGCCAGAGGCTTATGCTGAGGTAAAGCCAAAAGCTCCCTAACCCTTTTCTTAGATTAGGGATAATCCTGACTTTCCCATTTAAAATGTTCCCTGAGGGTATTCAAAGTATCACCAAAAGAGAAATCCTCTGGGGGAGAAGCAGAAGGGATGGACTCCTCTGCATCTGAATCCTCAAAAGGAGAAAAAGCCTGAGAAACGTTCTCTTCATTAGCAGAAATGCTAGAAGAATCAGAACCAGAAAAAAGACAAAGCCTCAGGAGAAACATCCCTACTCCTTTTAGAAGGAGGAGGCTGTGAACCTCTAATAAGAGGCAAAAGGTCATTGGCCATTTTAACCATTTGGGATTGAGGGGAACGAGAAGAAACTGGAGCCTGCTTTTTCACAGGCTTACAAATGGAAGATTTACTTGCAAGTCTGAAGGACTCGAGAGGCTTGGCAACCGCTGAAGTTGCAGTAGAGGTCATCTGTATGAGCTTGCTGTCTGAATGAAGAAAGGAGGCCTCAGACACCAGTCAGCTTAGCGGCTCCGGCTCCAGCTGAAGGTGACAGGCGAAAGGTCCGAAGGCAAAATGGAGGCCAGAAGTCTGGGGGACTCTGAAATGGTCTCAGCCGAGGCCTGCGGTTGAAAATCCATGGACTGTAGGGGCTGCAGAGGCGCCTCACTGGCTACCGCATGATTGATGACCATCTTAACATCATCAGTGGACTTAACTTTCTGAAGCCTGTCATGGTCCTTAGCCTTGCGTTTCTTGGGGATAGCCAAAGCCTGAAGACCACCGGACGCCATACTGACAAACTTAGCTCAAAACCCCAAAATGTTTAGCAAAAAGCTTAGCCTGATGACGAATAGTACGCGGATTAAAGGAGGCACAGAGATCACAATTAGGAATATCGTGGTCAAGGCCTAAACAAGTAATGCAATAGGAATGAAAATCTCTATGGGGAAATCTGCTTTCCACAGGTAAGACAATTAACTGACATTCGTTAAGGCAAGAAAAGAGGATCCCCAATGGGGTACTTGGCTGTAGTTGACTTCAACTTTGTAGTCTGAAACCAAAAAAAAGGCAAACTGCCGACCGGCACTCATGCAAGAAATGCTTCTGCTTCGGGTGCATGGTGGCAAGGAAGACTGAGGAAGTGATGTCGGCTGCCTCCTTTTCTATCGGATGTCCTTTTCATCTGATGGCAGCCGATGACATTTTTACTTACTATTGGTATTTTGGCCGATCAAGGGCTACCGGGAGCCAGATAACCCATTAGTTAGGACTGCAACAGTGAAATACTATGAACATCCAGCAGAAGGTGACCTAGACAGCTGCCTAGAACCAGGTGCCGGTTGGGGGCTTGGCCAAAGTGTGTGTAATTAAAAATATTTCCTGCAGCATTTAAAAAAGGAGTACAAATGTACCACTTGATTTTTAACTTGCTGTTTGTGCCATCTCCAGTTCCCAGTGTGAATTTGGCATGAATTTAGTTTTCTGGTAATGAGCAAGCAGGGGTTGTGTGTCTTTTTTGCAGCTTTGAAGAGAATGCTGATGTGATGAGCTGAATGCAAGATACAAGCAGGTGTTTTTTATTATTGTATTTCTGATTATAAACCTAAGGTGCTTTTTTTTTTTTTAACGTGTAGAAGGTTTTGTGTGTGTGAGGGAGTGAAATGCCCCAGAATAATCATTGTTTAATTAAGCGATTTGCCCAGAGTCACACACAATCGAATCCTGTACCTTGGGTACAAGAGGTAAGAGCCTTAATCCTTCACACTAACTGCCATTAACTTTTTTTCCTTTGGTAAGTCATTCAAGTTTACTGTCCTCCATTAGAGTTTAACATTTTTTTTGTTCGCAAAATATATGTTGATGCAAAACCTGTTCTATTAACTTTAAGTGATTGATAGCAGTCTGCTTTTATCCAGCTCCAGTTTTGCAGAACATCTCTGATTTTCCTCATATATACCCTGTCCTTGAGCAAGTCACTTAAGCAGACAGTGCTTTGGGGCAACAGGAAACTGGGGCTAGGCTCCTCAGTGGTTCCCTACACTGCAAGCCCAGTAATTACATAAGAACCAGAACAGTTGTATAATGGCAGAACATTGATTGTAATACAGGAGCATCACCATATAAGCATTAATGTTGACACTGTTTATTGCTTAGCTGTAAATAAGTTGGACAGCATGAATTCAGTCTATATATTATGTTAATATTTTAAGATTGAATACATTTGTAGTTTAGCTTTTTTTATTTATTTTGCAGGCACACGGGTATGAAATGCACTGTTTGGGTGACATCAGTTTGTCTCTTATTGCAGATGAGTAAGGCTGTGAGCTATTTAGAGAACTCTTTTCTGTAGTACATGGTTTAAGTCAGTCTGCATTTGTCTCCTATGTCACTCTGTGGAGTTATTTTACCTGTGCCCATCTGGCTGTCCAAGGCTGTAAGCAAATGCTTTATACATTTGTCTTTTGAATTTCCTGCATCTTTCACGTAGACTCTATTTAGTACTTCACTGTATGCTGTTTGAGTATGAATACCAGCATGTCTTTTTGTTTAATGGGTTGCCAGATGCATTATTTCAAAGGTAGAGAGGTTTACGGTTTCTCATACGAAGTCTGTTTTCAATGCGAGAGTGTTTAGAAGAGGTCTGTCAGTGTTTTTTTTCCTATAAAATTAAAAATAAAAGGTTTAAATGAAATCCAAATCTCTGTGATAATAGCAAAGTCAAAGAAGAAAATAGTGTGCATACTGACAGGTTTGAACCGTGCTTATTGTAACTGGGCAAAGACAGGCAAGTAATGGGGTGTCGGTATGGCTAGTGGTAGCCTGATTCATTACCCTGGATATGGCACTATTTGTAAATCCCAGCTTTGTTGACTGTGGAGGTGTATGCTGCAACAACACAGCATTTTAGTAGGTCATATCTGTAGATGGAGTAACTGTTCTTGATGATACAGAAGACGTAGGTAGGTCAAAAATAAGATGTAGGTGTCCTACAAGTAACCCCCTCCCAAAAATTAAACAGTTTGTTATATACAGTAATATTTCTGATATTTGTATGACTTTGGATTGTTGAACAAAGGCTGCTGCAACATTTATGTCACGTGTAAATGTTTTGCTTGATTCATTGCTTTAACAAATGAAGTAATTCACTAATAGACATGGATTTTGTAATCTAGTTTTAATGTGTTGCATTTTATTAATATGTTTTTGCAGTACCATTTTTACAGCCTCCAGCAGCTGAATAGGGGTTGACGTTTGTTAGGTAATATAGTCTGCATTATTTGGAGTGATGATATGAACATTCTGATCTTCAGCATACGTTATGTATTCATTGTTGCATATTATTGTGATATAGTCTTTTAGTTAGCACAGAGGACTCTAAAGCTCCAACTTGTTAATGAGCTGCTGCTTCTGGTAAGTGTGCAAGGTTTTAATTTTTCCTTCTTCATTTACGTGCTGTGTGACGTTAAGCAAGTCACTTAACCAGAAAATGCTTTGGAGCAAGTGGGAGTTTAGGCTGATATCCAGAACTGCATGTCTAGAAACTGTTAACCTGTTGTCATTGTTTGCCAGCCATTCCCTAATGCATAGCTGATCTAGTTCAGGAAATGGGATGGCAATATCACCAGCGCACAGTTTTTTTTTAATACAACATAAGTTAGTTATTTTTTGAGTGTAGCAGGCTCTTTATTTGTAGTAAAGCACTGAAATGCAAAGTTGTTTGCCAGCAGGAACCTCTCCATTGCTAATACTTTTTTTTAATGTGGAATTATTAAGATGACTTTTACTTCTGCTGTCATAAATACTCCTCTGTTTAAACTGTGCTACACATGGCTGGATCTTATGGTATGACGCTAGTGATCTTTATAGAATTTTGTGTAGTTCATCCAAGGCTAAAAATAAAGTACATGTCATTTATTTCTTCATAATATGGGGTGTACACAGTCAAAATTGCTATATCTGCAGGTGAGGTGGAAGGCTGTCTGTTGATGAAAGTACCTTATGCATCTGGTCAATTTTGAACTGACTTTGCAGGACTATTATGCGAGTTGGAATACTAAGACTACTGTGTGCGTGAAACAAATTTGAATTATGTGACTTTGGTCATTTTGTTTTGACAGACATCTGAGAAGGATGAGTCAACAATGTAGCTATAATTGATAGATTTGGAGGGTGTCTGTGAGTAAAAATTATTGACCTTACTGAACTGAAAGTTCAAGAGTCATTTGTCTGTTTTTGCAGGACTTTTGTGTTCGTTTGTGTAAAGCAAATTCAGTGCTTTACTGTGGCCATTTTTATTGCAACTGGACATGTGATGTGTACACAGTCAAAGTGGTTGTAATTGTTTTATGGATATTGGTGGATTGTGGCAGCAGTTTAAAGGCTATTTTTGCTTGAAATGTTCTGAAGTGGGTACTCTGTCATTATTGGTTCATACACTTTGTTTCACTTCTTCTTCCGGTTGCTTCCATTAGGGGTCACCACAGCAGATCATCTGTTTCCATTTTTTCGTATCCTCTGCATCTTGCTGTGTCACACCAACCACCTGCATGTCCTCTCTTATCACATCCGTAAATCTGTCTTAGGCCTTCCTCTTTTCCTTGGCAGCTCTGTCCTTACCATCCTTTTCCCAGTATACCCAGCATCCCTCCTCAGCACGTCCAAACCAATGCAATCTTGCCTCTCTGGCTTTGTCTCCAAACCATCCAACCTGAGCTGACCCTCTAATATACTGATTCATAATCCTGTCCATCCTTGTCACACCCAGTGCAAATATTAACATCTTTAATGCTGCCACCTCCAGCTCTAACTCCTGCTTTTTTGTCAGTGCCACCATCTCCAACCTGTATAACATAGCAAGTCTCACTACCCTCTTTGTATACCTTCCTTTCACTCTTACTGGTACCCGTCTGTCATAAATCACTCCTGACACTCTTCTCCACCCTGCCTGTACTCTATTCTTCATCTCTTTTCCACACCATTACTCTGAACTGTTGATCCCAAGTATTTAAACTCCTCCATGTTCGCCAACTCTACTCCCTGCATCCTCACCATTTCTCCATCCTCCCTGTCATTCGCACACATATTTTGTCTTAGTCCTGCTGACTTTCATTTCTCTACTCTCTAGAGCATATCTCCACCACTCCAGTGTCTCCTCAACCTGTTCCATATTCTCACTACAGATATTCTCACTACAGATCACAATGTCATCTGCAAACTTCATAGTCCACAGGGACTCCTGTCAACCTATCCATCACCATTGCAAATAAGAAGGGGCTCAGAACTGATCCTTGATGTAATCCCACCTCCACCTTAAAAATTTTGTTTCTCTGCTTACTAGAAAAAAATGTTCAAAATTGCAAATTTAAATGCAAAAGATTTCTGCATTTAGTTCAAACCTGTTACTCTGGCAGTTAGCACACGGTAATAAAGCTCTGATTTGTTACTGTTGTTGTAATAAACAAGAAATTTTATTTAAAACTATCAGAAGAGTGAATTAAAGAACACATGCATTTATGCATGGTCCTAAAAATGTGTGTAGGAAACCATGGTTTGAAAACAGTACAGGACAAGAATCCTTGTTAATGAATGAGTTTCTATGCATTTTCAGTGAATGTGACTTTCAAAGGAAGTGAAGTTTACTGTTGCTCCTTCCAAGTCTGTTTTCAATGTGAGGCTGTTTTCTTTAGCAAATAGGCATTAGTATTTAATAAAATTTCATAGCATCATAGGAGATTGCTAGGCTGTTGGCCCTAGGGCCGTTACAAGCCTAGCCAGGTTATACCTTTGTTTCCTTATGGACCAAGATATATAGTCTATATTTGCAATGCTAATCTAAGATCCACACCGGATGCCCCTTTCCAAGAGGGCCATTGGTGAACCCCCCCCCCCCCGGGGGTAAGTTTACAGTTTCTCATCCAATTGTCCAAGTTATGCTTAAATAGTGTCATTAAGGAGCTCTGTTCTACATGACTTGGGAATTTGTTCTAGAGGAGTGGCAACGTCTGTGAGACATCTCTCTCTCTCTCTCCAGGACGTCCTGTTAATGTCACAGGCTAGGTTACGCTCCCTAGAGCGAGCGACTTTTGTCCCATTTGATTTGTGGCTATGAAGCATTTCAATTGAGGCAGTGTTCGAGACTGCTCTGTAGGAAAGACACTAGTCACCTCTAAGCAGTCTATAGGAGACTGAATACAGTGACAGGGCCTTCAGTCTGCCCACGTAGGTCATGTCTTGTAGGCCCTGAATTTTCTTTGTGAGAAACCTCTGCGTCTCCAGCTGCTGCAGGTGTCTGATAAGGTACATACAGAAGGGAGCATTATATTCTATTATTGCTGTGATGAGGGCCGAGTACAGGGGAGTTGTAACCATCTTAGCTTTTAGATGCTGTGCCCTTACTTATTAGATGTGCAATGTAGAAGGCTTTCCTTAACACTGTGGGCACATGGTGATCAAAGTTAAGGTTGCTTTCAGCATGCGCTCCCAAATCTCTCACCACTGGGTTTGAACTTGGGGGGGGGGGGGGGTGTTGGGTTATTAATATAAAAATTTGCAGGGACTTCTCCTTTGCCAGTTATTAATATTGTAATTTGCAGGGACTTTTCCTTTGCCGAAGGGAATGATGATGCATTTTTTTTGTATTAAGTTGTTGCCAGAGCCATGGACTTAAATCATTTATCTGTGTGAGCCCATTTTGTAGAATGCTGACATTATTGGGGGTTTCTGTAATTGCACCCAGTTTGCAGTCATCAACAAAGTTGGTCAGCTACAAGCCATCCATTTTTGCCTGGATTTCAGAGAAATAGATTCTAAAAAGTAGGGGGCCCAGCACAGAACCTTATGGAACACCACTGGTATGCTGGTAGAGGTGGAATCTCCAACTTTATATGCATTCTGTCAATGAGCCAGTTGGCTACCCATCTAATGACGTATGGGTTAATCTCCAGCTGGGTGAGTGTCACAGTGATGCCTGAGTGGGGGATTGTGTCAAAGGCCTTGGCCAAGTCGAGATATGCAGAATGTACTGTTTTGCCTTTATCTAGGGCTTTAGTGACGCTGTTGAAGTCCACCAGGTTTAATAGGCATGATCTGCCCTTGAAGCCAGAATGAGTCAGGTCAAGAGCTTGAAGGTCTCCCATATCCTTAATGAAGTCCATGATGAATTCTGTCCATGGCCTTACAGATAAGGCTGGTTAGGCTTTATTGGTCTATAGTTCCCAGGGTTGGTTGAAGGACACCCTTTGTGCAAGGGGAGTACAATTGCTGCCGATCTTTGTGTTTCATTGTTGCAGTCATCACATTTGGGTTATCTGCCTGCAGGTAACCCTCAGTCGGCCTGAATACCAGAGTCTTGGGATTTCTGCTTCGGATGCTGTCGCTTCTTCCATGACATGCAGTTGATGCCATTACATCAGTCTTTCTTGCTGTGCAGTGCCTGAAGCAGAAGCAGTTCGCAAGTGCTGGTTGGCCTCCTAAAATTTTCGTTTTTCGAGTTTCAGACCTGAAGTCTTCTAAAAGATAAGTACCCCATTGGGGATCCTTTTTTCGTGCTCTAACCGATGTCGGAAAAAGTTAATTGTCTGGCCTGTGGAAAGCAAGTACCTCACAGAGATTTTCATTCTTACTGTGTCATCTGCTTAGTCCCAGACCACAATGTTCCTCGCTGTCGGTTTTGTGCCTTGTTTCAATAAGCCATCCGACTACCGCTCTTCTGAAAAAACGTAAGGATAAAGACAGACCGCATAGGCTGGTACTCAGTGAGGTGCCTTTGCAGCCCCTGATTCCTGCAAATCTGTAGAATCAGGTCTTTGCTGAGACCCTGTCGGAGTCTGGTATGCCACGAGTTGTTTCTTCGACTATGGATCCTGCGGATGTCTCTACCTTGGATGGGTCCGGAGCCGCTGTGCAGGCACCGGCTTTTGAGGGTGTATTCCAACCTTCTGATGTTCGAATTAAACCGACATCTCTGTTTTTTGACTAAAACTACCGGGTTTCTCAGGCCCAGAGTTCGCACTTCGCCTAGAAAACCAATAACCAAAGCACATGCTTAAGCTCCCATGCCACGGAAACAAATGCTTAGAATGGCTGAAGACCTAATGAATTTAATTAGGGGAAACCAGCCTTCCCCCTCTGAGACAAAGGATTGATTTTCCTTCTGATTCTATAGACCCGTGAGCCTGATGACTCTGATCCCTCTGATTATCAGGACATTCCCTTATCTACCTATGAAGATTCAGATGCAGAGGATTCCATCCCCTCTTCCTCCCCTCCAGAGGACTTTTCCTTTGGTGAAACCTTCCATACCTTGAGAGCATTTCCGCTGGGAATGCCAGGACTACCCACAGTCCAAAAAGAGACTTGGAGAATTTTAAGACTTGCCTCGGCACAAGCCTTTAGCTGTACCCCCCTGTTCTGGAGATTGTAGATGATGGCTTCTTGGAATCCAGCCTTACCCCTGATACCTTAGACTTGCCTCAGCACAGGCCTCTAGCTATACCCCCTGTTCTAGAGATTGTAGATGTCTTGGAATTCAGCCTTACCCCTGATACCTTGCCTCCAGCGGCCAGGAATTCTGACCGGTACTACAGAGTACCTGACTCCCACAAGTTTCTCTCTAAGAATCCTACTGCGGATCTAGAGACCATTTCCCAGGGACCTAAAGGCATTAAGGCTACAATAGCCGAAAGCCCTACCCCTTCAGACAGGGACTCTAGCGCTTTAGATAGATGGGGTAAGAAGATCTACACCTCTGCTACTCTTGCCATCAGGGCTTTAAATTGCCAGTTTCATATGTTAAAGTATCAGCAACATATTATGGAGCTAATTAAACAGAAATTAGGTTCATTCCTGATTGTGCAGAACATAAAGATTTACAAGAGTTAATGCATTCTGCTAACCAAGTTGGAAAACATACTTTGCAATGTGGTTTTGATGCCTTAGACGCATTTTGCAGGGCTGCTATCACTGGGCCTGTTCTTAGAAGGCATGCTTGACTTAAGGAACATATCTTGCCAAACAATGTCAAAGCAAAATTACTAGATGCACCACTAAATCAAGAACTCCTGTTGGGCAATAAAGCAGTAGTCATCCTCAAAACGATGGAGGAAAAAGCTAAATCTATGCAAACTCTTAAGTATTTCCTACAGATACAGCCACCTAGATTCAGTAGGTATTGGCCTTCAAAAAACTGGTCCTTTCCAGTCCCTCCCAGACCCTCTCAGTCCTAACCCAGGGGCAGCATACCAACACTATTATAGTCGCAGGGTATGCACAGAGCTAAGCAATGGAGTGCTCCCATCTCTAAAACAGGGAGTAGTACGCCAACATCCTATGGTAAAATCTCACAATGACTTATCCTTAATTCTTCCAAGCCTTGCCCAATGACTTGCACTCTTAGGAGGAAAACTTGACCTACATACAAAAAACTGGAAGTACATCACCCAGAACAGATGGGTCTTGAACTTTTGTATCCTAGGGATACAGATTCTACTTCCACTCACTGCCAACCCCAAGCAGATGGCCAGACCTCCCCCCAAACCAGTGGGCAGAGGCCCAAAAGCAAGTACTTTCTCTTCTCAGTATCAAGGCTATTCGACCTGTCCCAACAGATCATAGGAGACGAGGTTTTTACTCCAGACTGTTTCTGATCACCAGGAAAGAAAACTGTTGGCGCTCTATCCTGGATCTCTCTATTCTCAACACCTTCCTGGTGGTTACAAGGTTCACGATGCTTATTCTCCAACAGCTGCTTCCTGTGCTAGCCATAGACTTAAAAGAAGCTTATCTGCACATCCCCATAAGGGAATCTTGCAGGAAATACCTACATTTCAGAGCAGACTCTGTGCATTAAAAGTTCCCTCCACTTCCCTTTGGCTTATCTACTGCACCCAGGGTATTCACAAAATGCCTAGCTCCAGCCATTGCATACTGCAGGCAGAGAAAAATTAAAATTTACACATACCTGCACGATTGCCTGATTCAGGCTGACAGTCAGGAATTGCTACTCCAGGACCTGACATTTGTAAAGCGACTTCTAACTTCACTGGGGTACACCATCAATGAAAATAAATCACATCAGGTACCCAGCTAACAGATTTGTATTCCTGGGAGCAAGCTTGAACACAACTTCCCAGATGGCATTCCTCATTCCAGAAAAACAAATGTATTTGACAAACTACTTCAATCTGTTGGCCACCAAAACCAGCTATCTGCAAGAAAAATACTGCAAGCCCTAGTTAATGGCCTCTTGCATTCTGATAATTCCATATGCAAGACTGGATATGAGGAAACTTCCATGGTACTTAAGTCTCTGTTATCAACTTTCTCAGGACCTTGAAACAATGATTCCCATCATTCCTTGCCTAAGGGCAGAGTTTCTTTGGTGGGCAGAGGCCTGCTACCACAACAAAGGACTCCCTTTCACTCTACCCCCTGCCGCCCAAACCCTAACAGATGCATCAGACTATTCATGGGGGGCTCACATGGCAGGACAAGGTATTCAAGGCAAATGCACCTGTATATCAGTCAAAAAGATATGTTAGCTGTACAGAATGCTCTGACAGTCTTCAAACGCCTTATTCTTCCAGGCCAACCATTGATAGACAACACCACAGTTATGTGGTACATAAACAAGCAGGAGGAACCCATTCCTACCCACTCAGCAGGTTAGCCATGGCTCTGGGGGACGCAGCCTTGAGCAACCGAGTGCACTTACAAGCTCAGTTCCTGCCAGGCAAATTAAATTCACTGGCAGACGACGTAAGCAGAAATCTAATGGACCCGGACGAGTGGAAACTGGAACCCAAATCATTCAAGCTGTTGATCCACAGGTGGGGGTGCACCAGAGTTGGACCTCTTAGTTTCCCCTCAGAACTTTCAATTGAGCAAATATTGCACCAGAACTCCCCACAGCCAAGCATGGAAAGTGGATGTTCTGTTCTTTACATGGGAAAACCTCTCAATCTATGCCTTTTCCCCCTGTGCCCTTCCTCTCATAGGTTTGATTAAAGATCAAACAGGACAAGCCAAGGACAATCCTGATTGCACCAGACTGGCCACGCCAGCACTGGTATCCACCTTTGCGCAGTCTGACAGTACTGCCACCTTGGCACCTGCTTCAGACCCCCTGTCTGCTGTCCCAGCAGGAGGGCCAGGTTTTGCATCCTCGATTACAAACCCTGAACCTAGCAGCCTGGTACATCCCCCGGACCCTCAGTAAACATGTGTTGGATGTCTTCCTGGAGGCATAAAGGCCTACTACTAGAAAATCCTATTCAGAAAAGTGGAAAAGATACTGTTCTTGGAACCAGTCTCAAGGAATGGAGACAACTGTGCCCAGCTTACCTCAAAGACTAGATTACTTAACAGGAATGTTCCACAAAGGCCTATGCTTCTCTTCAATTAAGATTCATGCCTCTGCCATCTCAGCTCATTATAATACTGAGCCACCCCTCTTCTCTCATCCTCTGGTCAAACTGTCCTTGAGAGGAGCCAGAAATTTAAGACTCCCAGGAGAGCTCCCACTCCAGCCTGGGACCTTAACTTTGTATCAGGAAAAAAACTCTCGTTTCCACCCATTTCAACCTGCTGCTTCAGCAGAGTTAAAATTCCTCTCCTGGAAAACAGCTTTATTCCTAGCCATCACTTCAGCAAGAAGAGTGTCTGAATTGCAGGACCTGATGGCCGTGGAACCCTTCATTATCTTCCATGCGGACAGGGTTCCCTCAGGACTAACCCATCATTTATGCCAAAGGTGGTATCTAGTGTGGCTTTAAACCTATCCATTCATTTGCCATCCTTTTTCCCTAGTCTTCAGAATACAGAGAAAAGGATTCTGCACTCCCTGGACATGCACAGGCAGCTTAGGTTCTATCTGGACAGGACTAAACCTTTCTGAAAATCTGACCAGCTGCTCATCAGTTTGGCTACAGGGCCAGAGGGCAAACCATTTCTACATGGATAGCACATTGCATCCATTTCTGCTGCAAACATGGGAAACCTGCCCCACAGGGGATCAGAACACATTCCACTAGGGCTACGTCAACCTCTACACCATTTCTCAGGGGAGTCCCTGCCAGGGAAATCCTGGAAGCTGCAACCTGGAAATCTGTACATGCCTTCACCAAGCATTACCACTTGCCTATCTTTTCTAAATCCAGAGCTGGATTTGCTACAGCAGTCTTACAGGGCCTGCTTGCCAGCCCTAATGCTTCTTGACTGCCTCCACCCATCCTCTGCTTTGGGAATCGACCCAAATGTGATGACTACAACAGTGAAACACGAAGAACATAGTACAGTTGTGCACACTTACCATAAATGTAGATGTTCGAGTGTATTCACTGTTGCAGTCCTGGTTACCCTCCCTCCAGCCCCCTGACTTCTCTTTACTTTTACCTATCCTTTTTGTTTGGCATACCTTATATCATTGGTGTTTGCTTTTTGCTGGGGGTGTTCCACACCATGTAATTGCTTCCTATGTAGGGGGCTCCTGACATTTGGGGCAAGAAAAACTGATGTAATGGCGTCGACTGCATGTTTTATACCCATGTGACGGCATTTGACGCAGAAATCCCAAGACTCTGGTATTCAGGCTGACTGAGGGCTATCTGCAGGCAGATAACCCAAATGTGAAGACTGCAACAATGAATACACTCTAACATCTATATTTATGGTAAGTGTACACAACTGTACTTTTTCCACTTTGCTGGGACAAAGCCAGTACTTAGTCTGTGGTTGAAGAGTGCGCTCAGTAGTTCTGTTAACTCCTGTTTTAGACCTTTTAGTAAGTAACCTGGGATAATGTTCGGTCCCATGGAGTCTGTGTTCTGATGTCAATCGTCATTTATTTCTTGACGAGTGGGTTCAGTTCCGAATGTTTGAGCTGACTCTGCCATTACTACAGTCCGCGAGAACCAAAAACTCTTGAGCCCAAGTCCCACCCAGAATGCTTCTCTCCAAATTACCTTGGATCTCATTTTGCTGCTTCCTGTGATAGACACGTTGCCAACTAGCTCTCTAGCCAAGTTTAATTTTTCTGTTTTTCAGATTTTTGGATAGTCAAAAAACTATATAAAGAAAAGAACCTTATGATCTTTCCTTCTACAGCCTTCACATTTATCTACAATAACTTTTACATCTCTTGTCCATCCTACCCTTTTCACTTCAGTGTATTTTGTGCTACTATTGCTGGTAGTCCTTATTTCTTTCCCCTTTTCTTCCAGTAAAAAAAAAAAAAGAAAAAATTACTAGTACTGTCTTGTATTTCTTTCTCCTACACTCGCTGTAGTCTTGTCTACCATTGCTGGTAGCCTTCTGTACCTTCAGTACTCTCCTCTACTATTGTTGGTAGCCTCTTTCTCTCTTTCTGCTTATTGGTTTAATTTGGCTGCTTGTGTGATTTAGTTGTTCTGATTATGGCTGTCAAAAAGGTAAAGGCACCTCTGGTTTTAAAAAATGTCAGTGTGGCTGTAAGATGCCCAATTCCGATGGGCACTCTTTGTTTGTATTGCCTGGGCCCATTTGCGTTTGCAAGAGGATTGTTCAGTCTGTCATGCTTTTAGTCACCGGGGCCTGATAGAAAGGAAGAATAAATTGCTTTAAAGGGGATGATTGTCTTCCTTTGAGTAGGCCTTATCTGTTTTTTTTTTTTTTTCCTGGCAAAAACAAAACCGATGATCTGAAGTAGGCAGACTTCATTCGTCTGCAACCTGTGGGTATCGGATCCGACCTCGGATCTGAGCCGGCAATTCAAAAGCTTAGGCTCCGAGCTCCTAGCTCCTCCCTCTTACCCATAATCCCTTGCCAAGCCCTGACTGACCTCAGATTTCGTTTGCCGCTTTTCAAGTAGCTACGGAATTCCAGAGCTCCTGGCGTTGGTGAAGATAAGAAATAGTGTTTGACTAAAAAAGTTTTCAAAATCTTTATTTTCTTTCTTGTTTCATTTAGTGTTGAGTGTGTTTAGGCTTTCCTCTCTCTTTTTGTTTAAATTTATCGGGTTTTGCGTAGTTTGTTTGTGTGTGTTGTGTGTTGGGCCTTAGGGTTACTATGTCTGAAGCCCATAAGGCTGTGTTTTCAAAATGTACCGAGTGTGGCCATAAGCTATCCCCAGCGGATGGCCACACTCAGTCGGTCATGCTTGGGGTTGAACACCTGTCATCTGGTTGTACCATTTGTGCAGGGTTCAACCCCGGCTTTGAGGAACGGAGGTCGAAGTTGGTGCTGGCGGGTCTTTTACCCCAGATACCGCTCGCCTCTGCCCCTTCCACTCAGCAACCTGTTGCTGTGAGTTCTCCCCCTCCGGCTGGGACTCAACCTCCCTCTAAGTTGCCGGAGGGGAAGGATTCCTCTAAGGAAAGACAGAAGGAGAGGCACAGGGAGAAGCATCACAAGAGGAGAGCCGAAACTTCTAGTTCGGCTCCTCCATCTAAGCGGGCCTCCCCTGTGCCTTCTAGCTTTCCTCCTCCTCGGCTCCACTCCCCTCGGTTCTCTCCTGGACCTGAGGAGGAGGAGGCTAGCCCTTCCAGGAGGTCACCGAGGCGGCTCTCTAGGTCCGCTTCGGTGGCCTCCTCTAGATCAACCTTTTCTATGAGCGAAGCTGATATGGACCGGATGATGAGGAAATTCATCCAGGCCCAAATGCAAATGGAGTGCTCCTAGCCCCCATCCGGGAGGGGCTTGACCCCTTTTCGCCCCTTGGCTCCTTCTCCGACCCATACCACGGGTTCGGAGCTGTCGGCCGTGCAGATTTGGATCCGGGGTGGGTCGGATCCGATGGGTCGGCGCACCTCGGATCCGTCCCATCCCTTGAGTGCTTGGTGCCGGACCCGACCTCTCGGAGCGGAGGGCTGAGCCGCGGACCCAAGGGAGCTGGTGTGTCTTCGGCTCCGTCCAGGTCGGAGCACACTGGTCTCGGATCCGACGGTTTCGCTCCGACTCCGATCCGCACGCCGGATCCGAGTGGGGTCGGCTCTCGGGCTTAGAGAAGCTGGCTCCCCCTCGGCTTTCGACGTAGTGGAAAGGGCACTGTCGAGGACATCCGGACCCCCGGTCCCTGCCACGGCTCCATCCCGCACTCCATTGCAGTTGGGCCAGGCCCCCACCAGCCGGTCCCAGGGACAGCCCGCCTCGATGTCCCAAGTGGTTCTCTTGGAACATCCAACTGCTGAAGAGTACTCCTCGGATAGCCCCCCCGATGAAGTACCTCAGAAGCGTAAGTGCAAGAGGAGGCACATGGACTCCCCTGAGTCCGTCACTGAAGACACAGACTTGGATGAAGGGGAAGGCTCCCCTAGGTCACCCCCTGAGGACGTCTCATTTGGAGACATCATGGAGATGTTAAGGATCAGGGGGTCTGCCCCAAGGCTTCTTCGGACGAGTCTGTGTTCTTGGAGGCATTCGAGGCGGGCCCTTCTACCTCTTGGGTGTCCCCTCCTGCTGACCCCCTGGTGGATCTTATCTCCATCAGGGCGTGGAAGGATCCGGACACCATTGAGCCTATCCCTAAGCGCCCGGACCGCATTCTTTCTCCTCCATCAGACCGCACCCACTGGAGTAAGGGTCCCCCAGTAGATGCCATGATGATGGCTGCAGCCACGAAGAGGGAATTGGCCCAGGAGAGTCCCTCCGTGCATCCTCCGGGCAAGGAGTCCCGTTCGATGGATCACATTGGGAAGCGAGTTTTTAGTTCAGCAACCTTCTCCTTGAGAGCGCTGAACTACATGGCACATGTCATTAGGATGCAGCGGGATCTGATTAAGGAAATACGCTGCATCTCCCCCGGAGTCCATCTCGAGTGAGGATAAACAGGTTTACTCCACCCGAATGGCCACTCTCAGATCAGTTTCCAATACATCTATGCGGCTACTGTCTCATGCTACTGAGGGAGCCACTAGAGCCAGCGGAGCAGGCCTAGTCATGAGGCGACAGGCCTGGCTCCGCCATTGTGATTTTGCAGAGCCCTTCAAGGCGACCTTCGCGAATGCCCCCTTCGATGGTTCTGCCTTGTTTGGCAAGACTGTTCGTGAGACATTAGTCCAGAGCGAAAAGGACGGGAAGACGCTGTCTGCCGTCGGAGTCCGCTTCTCAGCTCCCCAGAGGTCCTTCTCTAAGAACCAAAAGGGACAGAAGAAGATGTGGTTCCGGAAGTCGCAGCAGTCCCAACCTGCTCCGGATAACCAGTCCTTACGTGGCAGAGGAGGACGGGGAGGTCGTCGTGCTAGAGGCAGGGGGGCTCCTGGCAACTTTGGGTCCAGAGAACCCTTCTCTGAGACCCACGCAGCAGCCCTGAAGGGTTGCCCGGCTGTCCGTCTCTGGAGGCAGTCTGGGGGCGGTTTTCGATGCACCTGACTTCTTGGGAGTCCATAACAACAGACAGTTGGGTGCTTCGAGTTATATCCAGAGGATATTCAATTCCCCTATTCAGGGTTCCCGAATCTCGCAGCCTCCCAGATGTTCCACCCGATCAAAGGGAGGCGGCAGCTATCGAAATCGAGCAGCTGCTAGAAAAAAGAGCCATCCAGCGCGTCCCCCCAGATCAAACCGGATTAGGGTTTTACTCCAGGTTCTTTTTGGTGCCAAAGAAGATGGGGGACTTAAGACCAATCTTAGACCTTTCCCAGTTGAACCTGTCAGTAACCAAGCAAAAGTTCCGGATGGTCACCCTGCAATCTATACTCCCCCTCTTGAGGGAGAACGACTGGATGTGTTCCATAGACCTCAAGGATGCGTACTACCACATTCGGATGGACAGACGATCCAGGAGGTTTCTTCGCTTCGGCTGGGAGCCAGTCATTATCAGTTCAGGGTCCTCCCTTTGGTCTCACCTCAGCCCCAGGGTGTTTACCAAGGTGCTAGCGGTGGTAGCGGCCCACCTGAGGCTCCAGGGATTACAGGTCTTTCCGTACCTGGACGACTGGCTCCTGACGGCATCATCAAGGCATCTTCTGTGCTCAGCCAGGGATTACTTTCTTCAACTAGCACCAAGGCTGGGCATCACGATCAACTGGGAGAAATCTTTTCTGAATCCCACTCAAATTATAGATTTCATAGGAGGAAGACTAGACACCAGATCAATGCGAGCCTTCCTCATCCCAGACCGTATCGCCAGCCTGAAGTGTCATGTGACAGCGATCCTGCAACCATCTCCAACTGCAGCTTCGGTCCTGAGGGCCCTAGGTTCTATGGCGGCAGCTATCCCGCTTCTCATTCATGCCCGTTTACGCATGCGGGTTCTTCAATGGACCCTTCAAGTTCAGTGGTCCCCTCTTTGTTCTTCTCTAAACGCTCCGATTGCGGTCAGCAGAGCGTGCAGGGACTCCCTTCTTTGGTGGCTTCTTTCTCCGGAGCTCCTGGCAGGGAGACCTTTTTGCGCTGCATTTCCCGAGCCACAGTGACCACGGACGCTTCTTGCCTCGGGTGGGGGCATTCTGCGGAAAGATTGTCCAAGGCACGTGGAATCCCACAGAGACGTCATTGCATATAAATGTCCTGGAAATGAGGCGGTGCTCCTAGCGTTGCAAGCACTTCACCACGTTCTTCCTTCAGGGACTATTGCGATTCAGACAGACAACATGTCGGTAGTCTGGTATATCAACAAGCAGGGAGGAACCAGGTCTTACTCCCTTTGTCGAGAGGCCATGAGAGTCTGGGAATGGGCAATTTCCACCAAACGCTTTCTGGTAGCAACGCACATTCCGGGAAAGTCCAACATCCTTGCGGACAAGCTCAGTCGCACTATCCTTTCTCCACACGAGTGGTCTCTCAATCCTCAAGTAGCAAAGAAGATTTTTGCCGTTTGGGGGCAACCCTGTTGCGATCTTTTTGCCTCTCCCTCAAACGCCAAATGCGACAATTTCTTCGCTCTGCTTCCCCCACCAGGAGTTCGAGGATGCTCTGGTGCATGCTTGGCCTCCCGGTCTCCTTTATGCCTACCCTCCACTTCCTCTGATGCAGAGGCTTCTGCAGAAAGCCAATAGTTTGGGGAGCAGAATGATTCTCATTGCCCCATTCTGGCCTCGACAACCTTGGTTCCCCTTCGTATGGTCTCACAAAATCAATCCACCATGGATTCTGGATCCAATTTCGGATCTCATCTCTCACCCTCTGGGAATGTCAGTTCCCAATCTGTGGACCCTGAAGTTGACAGCTTGGCTGCTCCAGTTCCAACCTTAATTAGGACTCCCGGTATCTCTTCACCGGTCAAGGCCATTTTAGTGGCTGCTCATAAACCTTCCACCAGGCAGGTTTATCGGAGTAAATGGAAGAGATTCTCTATATGGGCAGGACAGAGAACTTTGGATCCTTTCTCGGCACCTGTGTCAGCGGTGCTGGATTTTCTAACAGACCTCTTTCATCAAGGGGCTAGTTCTTCCACGATTAAGGTACAATTGGCAGCTATCTCGCATTATCACATTGGTCATGACATAGCTCCCCTTATGACGGCGAAATTATGCAAAACATTTCTCAAAGGAGTTTTTTTTTTTAAGGCCTCCAGTCAAGGAGGTTGTACCGCCTTGGGACTTGTCTTTAGTCCTGCAGGCCCTTACTGCTCCTCCCTTCGAGCCTGCAGCTTCTTCTGATTTAAAGTACCTTTCCTGGAAGACTGCCTTCCTGGTAGCTATCACTTCAGCCAGAAGGGTGTCTGAGCTTCAGGCTCTGTGTGTCAAACCGCCTTATCTTTCTTTCTTCCCTGATAGGGTGTGCCTCAGGACCAATCCATCTTTTCTTCCGAAGGTCTCTTCTGAATCCAATATTAACCAGTCAATCAATTTACCGGTGTTTTTTCCCAAGTACTCAAACAAAGGAGAATACAAATTGCATTCCTTGGATGTTCATAGACAATTACGTTTTTATATTAACAGAACAGCTGGCCACAGGAAATCAGATCAGCTGTTCGTCTCCTTTGCTAAATTTGCTCTGGGTAAAGCAGTATCTAAAGTCACTCTATCTAAATGGATTGCTAATTGTATTCTGCAGGCATATGACACTTCAGGCAGACCTGTTCCTCAGAGGGTTACGGCTCATTCTACTAGGGCAGTTTCTACGTCAGCCGCCTTTAAGTCCCGTGTATCATTGGATGATATCTGCGCGGCAGCTACTTGGGCCTCTCCTCATACTTTTATTTCTCATTACAAGGTGGATGTTGTTTCTAGAGGAAGAGCATCCTTTGGCTCAGCGGTGCTTCGGAACATCCTTCCATGACTGCCGCCCAAGATTCAGGTAGCTAGGGACTCTGTCCCACAGGTTGCAGACGAATGAAGTCTGCCTACTTCAGATTTAGAAGTTATGTACTCACCATAACGTTCCATCTGAGTAGGTGACTTCATTCGGATGCAACCATTCCCCCGACCTTTTTAGAGCGAGTATTTATGCTGTTTTAGTGTACTGTTGTCAGTATTTTGAGGCAAACTCAATCTGAGGTCAGTCAGGGCTTGGCAAGGGATTATGGGTAAGAGGGAGGAGCTAGGAGCTCGGAGCCTAAGCTTTTGAATTGCCGGCTCGGATCCGAGGTCGGATCCGATACCCACAGGTTGCATCCGAATGAAGTCACCTACTCAGATGGAACGTTATGGTGAGTACATAACTTCTCATTTCTTCCACTTTCTCATTATCATTATTTTCGAAATTAGACAAACTAAAAAAGAGGAGTTGATCGGTGCCAGCTTCTCCCTCAACACTGAAGACCAAAAAACTTAGAACTTAGGTTCCCTCTGCCATTGAGGAACCGACAGTTACACAAAGGATATTTTGGTGCTGATCTCTGTACCAAAAGTGTCTTCCCTATCCGTGCCGAAGTTATAGGCACAGATCTTAGATCAACCCGTGGAGACGACAGTGTCTGTGCCACCTTCCATTTTGGCACCAATAGCTTTGGTTCCAACTGAATGCACTGCATTTTCTTTCTTGGATAGACCTAGGACCATATTCTCCCCATCCATAGATCCCTTTGCTAGTTAATTGCCCAGCCCCTGTTTAGAAAGACCAAAATCCCTCTCTACCCAGTCAGTTCATTCTGCTAAGAGCTTGACAGAAATGGATGTGTTGAAATTGGCCCATCATCTCCTTGCTGTGAGGAGACTGGCAGGTGTGTCTTGGTTCCAGCCTGTTTGGGTGCTGGAACCCTTCCTTCTGTGACTCCTTGTACCCTTCCTCTAACCTCCTCTGAGGCCTTGGAGATTCTGGCTCCAAGTTTCCTGGTGTTGACTGTTTCGGATCTGACAAGATCTGCATTTCCAGTACAGGTTTCTACTCTGAGTTCTTTGGCTCGTTGGATCCAGAGAGCTCCTGGAGTTGTGGCTATGCTGTTTATTCTGAAGAGAGAGAGACTTGACTCTGGTGTTTTTGGAGCCATATCTACACCTCGAGGCTTCGGCATGCATTAGCTGTACCTCAGCTTCAGCTTCCAGGGTGGCTTCTTTGAAGTGGGGAGTGACAATGGTTCTGAGGCAGTCTTTCTCCGTTCTGGACTCCCTTCCCTCTTCAGGGTACCAGTCTTCCAGGCCATGGGGAGGGCCCTGTCCACTGTGGGCATCCATTTGGTTCCTTCCCTGTCAGAGTAGTTCCTTGATCCATCCTCTCGTCCAGAGCTTCCTCCAGTCTCAACACCTGGACAAGTGAGCACAGAAGCCACAGAAGACACATATTCAGGTGTTGTCCTCTTCTGTTACCTCCTTAGATCTCCCCACTGAGGAGGTTCCGTAGAAGAGGAGGTAAGAGGAAACACTTGGATTCCCTGGAGGAATCCATCACAGAGGATACTGATTTTGATGAAGGGAAGTGTTCTCCATGGTCACCACTGGAAGATATCTCCTTCGGAAACATTCTTGAGATCCTTAAACAGAGGGGTGGCTGGACATCCTAAAAGCCCTCTTTGGAGGAATCTGTGTACCTGCAGGCCTTCGGTGCTTGACTGTCTAATTCTTGGGGTACTCTGCCTGCTGATGAGCTATTTTACAGTGGGTGTGGAATGCTCCTGACACCATAGAACCTGTTCCCAAGAGGCCAGACAAAATTTTAACTGCACTAGAGGACTATCAGTTTTGGCAAAGGGATTACTGGAAGATGCCATGGTGGTAGAAGCGGCCACAAAAAAAGGAACTGACAGAGGAAAGTTTTACTCTCCATCCTCCCAGTAGAGTCTCTGGTGATGGATAGGTTTGGAAAGCATGTTTATGCTTCATCAACCTTTGCATTACGGTCTTTGAATTTTATGGCACACTTCACCAGACTCCAGAGGGATCTGATTAAGGAGTTATCGGATACCCTGGCAGGAGCCGTATCTGACGAAGTCCAAGATAAGGTTGCTTCTCAGTTGGCCACCCTAGAGTTCATTTCAAATTTGTCCATGATCCATTTCAAATTTGTCCATGAGGCTAATCACACATGCAGCCAAAGGGATGACTAGAGCAGCAGGATCAGGCATAGCCTTAAGGAGACACAACTAGTTGTGCTTGTGTGAATTTATGGAGCCATTCAAGTCTGCGTTTGTCAATTCCCCCTTGACAAATTGTCCCTTTTTGGCCCTACAGTTTGAGAAACATTGTCCAGGTGTGAAAAGGATAGAAAGACCCTTTCTGCAGTGGGTGTATATTGTTGTACTCCAACGTTCCTTTTCAGGGAACCAGAGGAGTGGGAAAATGATTCAGAAAGTCCCAGGGGCCTTTCCAGGACACAAGTGGTAGTGGCAACCCCAGGGGCAGAGGGGGGAGCTTTAATGGAAGATGCCGTCCACAAGGCAGAGGTGGCCTGCAAAATCGGGGTTCTAGAGATACCTTTCCTGGCAATTCCTACCAGTGCTCCTGAAAGGATGCCCAATTTGCCTTCCTCTGAAGGCAGTCTGGTGATGCTTATCCCTGGACTGACGCACCTGGCTTCAGATAACTTCCGATGTTTGGGTGCAAAGGATTATAACCAGAGGCTACTCCATACCCTTCCTTCTACCTCCTCAAAGTTGCAAGAAAATCCAGATATTCCACCCAGTCAGTGAGAACCAGCAGTAGTAGAAATTCAGAAACTGCTAGAAAAAAGTCATCCAGGAGGTCCCGCCAGACCCGATAGAATCCAGAATTTACTCAAGATTCTTTTTAGTGCCAAAAAGACAAGGAACTGGAGACCAATTTTGGATCTAAGTGTTTTGAACAAATCGGTTCGACAAAATTCTGCATGGTCGCAGTTTAGTCTGTTCTCCCATTTCTAGGGAAAGACAATTGGATGTGCTCTATAGATCTCCAGGATGTGTATTACCACATCAAGATGGACAAGTGCTCCAGGAGATTTCTTTGCTTTCAGCTGGGAGCTAGTCTTTACCAGTTCAGAGCCCTCCCCTTTGGTCTCTCCACAGGCCCCAGAGTGTTCACCAAATGCATGGCAGTAGTAGCAGCTCAGTTGAGACTGCATAGATTTCGGGTGTTTCCATGCTTAGACAACTGGCTCATTACCGTTCCCACCAGGCATCTTGTAGAACATGCAAGAGACTATGTTTTCTAGATGTGTACTAACCTAGGGATTACTGTAAATTTTGAAAAATCACATGTACCTCCAACTCTGTGCTAAATGCCAATGTTTGCATAGCCTCTCTCCCTTATCTGAGATTCCAAAAGATCAAAAACCAAGTGGAGAAAATTTATCAGAAGCAGAACAGTGCCTGCACGGCTAGTTCTGCAAACTCTAGGTTTGATGGCGGGAACCATCCAGTTAGTCCCCCTGGCAAGATATCACATAAGAATATTGCAATGGCTTCTAGCATCCCAGTGGTCCATCCCCTCTCAACCAGTGTCACACCAGATTTTGATTACCAACCATTGCAAGGAAGACCTAGCTTTGTGGATCCAATCAAAGGAAATTCTCCTGGGCTGTCCCTTTGTCCCATATCAGCCCCAAGCCATAGTAAACATGGGACGCCTCCTAGATGGGGTGGGGGGACATTATCTGGGCAAGTCGGTCCAAGGCACTTGGTCCCGCATGGAGGCCAGCTTGCATGTCCGTGTTCTAGAGCTGAGGGCAGTGCTTTTAGTGTTGCAGGCCTTTCAAACTACTTTCCCTGTAGGAACGATTGCGATTCAAACAGACAGTATGTCTGTACTTTGGTACATCAGCAAACTGGGAGGAACCAAGTCTTGCCCCTTTGTCAAGAAGCACTCAGAGTGTGGCAGTGAATGATCTCTTCCAACTGCTTTCTGTTAGCAATGCATATTCTGGGGAGATCCAGTGTGACAGCAAACAAACTGAGCAGATGCATTCTTGCCTCACGAGTGCTCTCTCAATCCCAGAGTGGCGAAAAAGATCTTTCATTGTTGGGGCCAGCCTTGCTGCAACCTTTTTGCATCACCCCTAAACACCAAGTGCAGCATCTAATTTGCCCTCGCTCCCCCTCAGGGGGAGTCCCCAATGGAGACATTCCTTCATGATTGGCCTTACAGACTCCTGTACGCCTTTACCCCCTTTCCATTAATTCCTCAGTTTCTAAAGAAAGCGATCAGGTTGAAGAGCAAAGTAATCCTCATTGCGCCCTTCTGGCCTCGACAGATTTGTTTCCTGTTTCTGTGGCCTTATCTGATTCAATGACCATGGACTCTAGACCCAGATGCAGATTATCTATCCCATCCAGAGGGATTAGTTCACCCAAACTTTCAAAACCTCAAGCTCACAACTTGGCTTCTCCATTTCCATTGATTGCCAGACGTAATAAACTTTCTTCCTCAGTTCATGGGATTCTTTAGGCCTCCTACAAACCTCCCACCAGAAAATTCTACAACAGTAAATGGAAGAGATTTTCCTTCTGGGCTCATGATAACATTAATTCCTTCTCTGCTCCTATTGATAAAGTTTTAGAATTCTTCACTTTACTGCTTGAAGCAGGGACCTCTTCCTCGACCATTCGAGTTTAATTAGCAGCTATTTAAAATTTTCATAATAGGTTTAAAGAATGTTCTTTAATTTCTCCTAGCCTTGTAAAACTTTTTTAAAAGGGACTTTGTTGTTAAAACCCCCATATATGGATCCATGTACACCTTGGGATTTAAACTTGGTGTTACCGACAATAGTTCACTCCCCTTTGAGCCTGTTGCTGACTGCGACTTGAAATTCTTGTCTTGGGAAACTATACTTTTGGTAGCAATAACTTCTGCCAGACAGATTTCTGAAATTCAAGATTTATCTTGTAAACCACCTTATTTGATATTTCACAAAGACAGGATTTCACTGAGAACAAACCCTTCCGATTTGACAAAGGTTGTGTCAGAAAAGAATATCAATTAGACAATCAGTCTTCCAGTATTTTTTCCCATTTACTCAAACGAAGGGGAGTATTGTTTGCAATTACTAGACTGTCATAGACCATTATGCTTCTATCTTCATAGAACAAAAGACATTGGGAAGTCTGGCCAGCCGTTTGTTTCCTTTGCAAGTACTAAAATGAGCAAGCCAGTTACCGAAGTCACTTTATCTAGATGGCAAAAATATTGTATTTCCTTTGTATACAAGAGGAAAGTTGAATTACTTGGACCTGTTAAGGCAACACTATACCAGAGCAGTCGCTACTTCATCTGTGTTCCAGTCTAATGCATCCATGGACGAGAGTTCTATAGCAGCAATATGGGCTACCCCACATACCATCATTACTCATTACAAATTGGATTTGGTCTGTAGGGGAAGAGCATCATTTGTTTCTGTGGTGCTCAGGAATATCCTTCCACGAGTCCTCCCAAAATCTAAGGCAGCTGGGGACTCTGTCCCACAGGTCAAGGAATAAATGAAGATTGACAACCTCGGATAAAGAATAATGTTCCATCTGTGCTGTCCATCTTCACTTATCCTCGACTCGACAACCCTTCCCTTCAGACCTCTTGGTGGAATGATTTATGGTCCTAGTTATGCATTGTTTCGCCCATGGCACCAGATATGGTCTCCATGAAGGTATTATTAGGATTATATTTCTGTCTGCAGACTTGATCTAAAGTAATTTGGAGAGGAGCATTCTAGGTAGGACATAAGCTCGAGAGTTTTTGGTTCTTACGGGTTGCAGTAATGGCAGAGTTTGTTCAGATATTCAGAACCAAACCCACAGGTCAAGGAATAAATGAAGATGGACAACACAGCTGGAATGTTATGATAAGTACATAACTTTTTTTTGGCCTTGGCGTGTGCGGTTATGACCTGCACTGTGATACTAGGTAGAGTACTGGTAACAGGTAGGCTTTGGGGTATGATTGATAGGGACGGGGCTGTGAAGTTTTCACCAAACTGGTCTGCTAGCAGGTTGGCAATGTCAGGTTCATTGTAAGTGGTACTGTCCTAATTCGACACAAAGCTGGTCTTTCCTTTTTAGATTTTGGACGTAGCTCAAGAATGTCTTGTGATTGTCCTTGGCTAGGGATGTTAATTTAGTTTTGTAATTAGCTTTAGAGGAATTTGCAAGATGCCTAATTTGCTTGTTCAAGCTGTGGAGGGTGTTTTTCCCTTTTATTCTTTGACAGCAATTTCCTTCTCGTTATATGACTTGTTTAAGCTAGATGTCCACCAGGGTGGCTTGTTTTTTCATGAGGACCTTGTTCTGATCTGTTCTGGTACGGTTGAGTCTATACATTTGTATAGGAGTTTATACAGGGCATTTGTGAACACCTCAGTATAGGAATCATTGCTGTCATTGATGGCAGTGGGCATTAAAACGGTTTATACCACTTATACCATCACTTGGGCTATAGTTTGCTTTGGAGAATTTTTCAACCTTTTTGCTGTTGAGGGAGGCTCGGGTGCGATTGTTACTTCGAGATTGCTATATGATTGGACTTTACCAGGGAGGGTCATACATCTGGGGTGGTGCAGCGATTCCCCCATGATGGTGAGTACTAGGTCAAGGACGTTAGAGCCCCTTGTGAGTGTGCAGATTGTGTTCCAGTGCGTTTGTGTTAAAATCCAGGAACGTTAGGGAAAGCATGTTTGTGCTCATATGTTCATCGATGGAATTATGGTCAGTTACCCAAGACCAGGGTGTTTGGCTGTATTGTGAGTGACTCGGGTAGGTAGTATGGGTTTCGTGGTTCATGACTGGGGCCCCGTACCTAAAAATGAAGTGGAGGGAGATCATTCCTACGGTTAGTTGGACTTGGAGTAACCGTAGGGAGTTGTACTGTTTAACCAGTCTTAGGTGTAATTGTCTTTAATGAAGATGGATACACCTCCTCCTTTGATTCTTTCACATTCATTTTGTGGTGTGAACATGTGGAAGGCATTGTGGCCTTCCATGGCCAGGTTAGTCTCTCTGGCCTTCAACCATGTCTCTGACGGCACAAACATCGGCATCTTCCAAAGTAAGGAGTGCTTCCAATGAGTGCAGTTTTGATCTGGACTCCTAACCCTTAAGCAGCTTAACCCTGAGTTTGTCTTGAGGATATTTTTACGTTGAGAATTTTGTTCTTATGACCTTACCTAAAAACGGCACTATGGGAGAGGCAAATACCTTTGCCAGTTTGAAATAAATGTTATAAATTAAATCCAAATCTCTGTAATCATTGTAAAAGTGAAAATCATATACACTTAGAAGTTTGAACAGTATTTGTGGTAATTGGGGAGAGGCAGCTTATTAATGGGACACTGGAATGGTTCCAGGTGAGGGGTGTGGGAGTGCTGGTCCATTACCCTGCTTAGGGCCCCATTTTATCATGAACTGGCTTTGGATTCAAGTAAGCCTACACTCTTAAACTATGCTTTATGACCCCTTATGACATAGTTGGAGTGAAGTGCTGCATTCATCATTGTGTCTGTCAGTGATACAAAATCTTAGAGAATGGATTGTGAGATTCCCTACAACTGTGTGCACTGATGAGGAAGAGTAGACTAGTAATTCATTACAGTGAGAGAAATCAATAAATAAATGCTTTGTTTGGTAAAGTAGAGGCAGTTTTGCAGGGTGGGGAAAGTTCACAATGGATGTGGAAGAGTTTTACTTACCATGTTGTACTTTTGCAGGCTCATCAGCTGTTTGTTTTTATGAAAAGTCTCCATGATTTTGAGTTCTTTTAAGTTGCCGCTGTGCTGTGCAAGTGTGTTTGGTATTTATTTTGCTGGAATTTGATTTCCCATTCAGAAGCCAGAAGTTGCCCTTGTCTACCTGAGTCATGTTTTTTTTTTTTTCTGTTCCTCTCTTGCAGGCCTATGAACTGTCTACTTTAACAGGGACCCAAGTGCTTTTGCTGGTTGCCAGTGAAACTGGTCATGTATATACATTTGCAACACGGAAGCTACAACCTATGATTACCAGTGAGACAGGAAAAGCTCTGATCCAGACTTGTCTGAACTCTCCAGATTCCCCTCCTCGCTCTGACCCCAGTACAGATCAGCGCATGAGTGCCACTGGATTTGAGGAAACTGATCTTACGTATCAAGTGTCCGAATCCGACAGCAGTGGTGAGACAAAGGTAAGGAAACAAATGTGTGTCATTTGCTCTTCTGCATTTACTTTTTATATAAATGTGATAGGTTATGTGGCTGTCAACAGTGGCTCTGTTTGGGTGAATTAAGTCGGATTTTCTTGGTCACCTTGCATGCACTATGGAAACTGTGTGTGTGTATAAATGCCAGAGGTAGCAGCAGTGTGTGTCCTTTGAGAACCAGACCCACTTCCTTTATCTTGAGAAGGTTACGTCTCCCACTATAGTCTTGCCATGGGCTTTGTATTAATATAGTACCTCACAGGCTGGTCTGTGCAAAAGTGGGTGAGGCCTCTGCGATTGACTGGTGAAACGGGTGTGTCATGGTATGGAAAAGATGCATGATTGTCAGTGTATTTTTTTTAACACTCCCTACAAATTAAATATACCAACTTTGAGATTGCACTACATTGAGGAGAAGGGTAAGCTACGAATAGACAATGAATATTCATGTTGCCATCAGTATGAACATTACTTAACTTTTCTAAGATGTCCCCGATTGTTGGATGGTGGGTGGGGTTTAAGCGAGACTTGCTACTGTGCATCCTGCGAGATACTGTTCTAATACAAAGCCCTTGCCATGTGATTGATCACAAATGACATTTTGGATGGATATTTGTAGCTGCTATGTGAAAAATAATTTTGGACTGGAGATGCTTTATTGTGACATGTGCCCTTGTATTTGTTTTTTAATGTAGGGGGCATTATAGAACATTATAGAAACCGTTCAGAACAGTCCTCTTGGTTACTGCATTTAATAAAAGGTTGAATGTGAAATAGAGACAAGTTAACATATTAGTAATTGGAGCAGACCTTTAAATTGACCGCATACAAGTGATAATCCTAGCAAGAAATGGGGTATTAAGACTCAAAAACATTTGGTTGTTATGCACACAGCAGATTCAGTAGCTAAATATATTTCTGTTAGTAAAAAAAAATGAGCAGCAAGTCTATTGTGGCTGATCTGGATTTTGGAAATATGTTTGTTTGTTTTTTGTTGCAAGAGGTCTCTTCACAAGTCTACAGTAAATGTTTCTCAGGAGGCCTTTGACAGGAAAAGGTTATGCTGCAGTTGTTGGGGGGGATGTACAGCCGTTGGGTTTGACTTGTGCATGTGTTCCAGATAGTCATGTCATCCATTTTATGTCTTGCTGGTAGTGTTTTGTTTGAGTACTCTGAGAATCAACTTAGCTCAGATTTATTTAACAAATGTATATGGAATCTCTACCTTTGGAATGCCTTTAAAAAGGTTTGTAAAATATTTTTTTCTAAATTTTGGTTTCTATGGAAGAAGAAAACAAATGCCTGTTATCACACTTGACAGCTAGGGCAAGAGTCAAGCCGTCATCCTGTGGCAGTTTCTCTTTTTTCTCTGTACACAGTCGTTCCCCCAGTAACATCAGAGCAGGTGGAACATGTTTGTTGCCACAAACACGCGCCTCCACTGTGGACCATTTCCCAAACCATTATGGCAGGACGAGAATCCCATTTGCCACTGTGAGCTGTAATCCTAGCCAAAAATCCCTTTTCTTCCCCTGGAATAGTTAAGGCAACTAGTCTGCCACCCTTGCAGTCACTTCCTCAGAGACCCTGTTGAATAATCATACCTGTGATGGGGCATTAAAGGGTACAGCTGTGTGCAACTGCTAATACTTGGAGAAAAAAAATGTCAGTGTGTTTTTTGTGAAATGTATTTATTTATTAGGGCTAAGAGTCCACTCATGGTTTCCTCACTTTCTTGTCTAAGCAGTGTTATCAACATTTTTATTTTGGCTTTGATTTAATGGTGTTAATGAACTACTGAAAGTTCTCCTGGGAGCAGAGCCCTGGTGAATTGTGTTTTTTAGTGCTTTAATTTACTTGCGTGGTACTTGGGTTGCCTTTCTTCTGTTTAGAAGTCAGTTCTACTTAATTCCTTGTTGAAGCTTGAAAGTAATTTCTGAAAGGAATTCTATCTTCATGCTTTTTATTGTTTAAAATATGGGACTCTAACCTTACACTGGAAGTCATATCTGACCGGCTTTCTTGCTGTCTTTCTCTGTAAAGAGCTGTGAGATAAATTATTTAACATGTTCAGATCATGCCTGTCAACCTGGAAACCTCAAAAAATCTGGACAAAGGCCCATGAAAAGTAGGCACGACTGGCCAAAAATGTGGATGCTGATTAACATAAAAATTGTGTTCATAATTATATAACCCTGCCAACTCCACTGGAATTGTAGGATACCAACATTCAAATGCAAATTGAAGAAAATACAAAATATTAAACACAAAATATAACCAGAACAATTTAGAATGTTTTGTCAACTCCCAGTAACAGGCTGATATGGCGAGCTCTGCATTTTGCTTTGTTTATTTTAATATGAGGGGATAGGGGGTCAAGAGTGATTATGTCAATCACTTTAAATTACTAACCATTAAGCACTTGTGGTCAAGTATGGATACATGAAGGAGGTGATCCAAAGGGGAGGAATGGCAGCTATGTAAATAGATGTTTACCACTTCTGAAAGCAGCACACTTGCCACTCCACCGTTAAAATGATGAACAATGAACAATTGGATAGAAGTTAACTTTTTAAGATATAATCTGTTTTAAAACCAGCTTATACCGTTTGACCATTTAATAAAATCGTAGTTATCCATACATCAAGAATTGTTGTAGACATTTATACAAATAGTTACTTTTTTGTTAATGTATGTGTTCCTATATATAAAAAGCCATTCAACGCATTCAATCTGTAGCCTACTCACGCTGGGGTTTCTTAGATGTTCTTCACGTTTCACTGTTGCAATCATCACCTGTGGGTTATCCCTGGTGCGGTAGCCCTCGGCCGGCCCGAATACCAAAGTCAGTATTTTTCTGTGTCTTCTGCTGTTGCTTGCTGTCTATTGTCAGGTCGTCAGTGCTATAAAGGAAGACAGCTGATGCCATTACATCAGCCTTTCTTGTCGTGGAGCCTGTAGCAGAAGCAGTTCACAAGTGTGCCAGTCTATCACTACCAGAGTTTAAATTACAGCTGAAAACGTCTAAAGCCAAGTATCCCGTAGGGGATCCTTTTTTCTTGCATTAACCGATGTCCAAAAAAGTTACAGTTGTGTCACCTGTGGAAAGCAAATACCACATCGAGACTTCCATTCATACTGTCACTTGTTTAGGCCCAGACCACAACGTCCCTTGTTGCCAGTTCTGTGCCTTCTTTAACACGAGAACCATTAGTCATGGAGCTCTTATCAAAACAGACAACAGTACAGTAATGTGGTACATCAATAAACAGGGAGGGACTCAATCTTTCCCTCTGTGCAGGCTAGCCATGAACCTCTGGCTGACACCCTCGTGCATGGGACTAAACCTGATGATCCCTGGTAGGTATTGGTCTAACACCCTGGCAGACCACTTAAGCAGAAACTTACTGGGCCCCCACGAATGGCAGCTTCACAGAAAGATCTCATCACTCAGGCGAGGGGGACTCCGGAGGTGGATCTCTTTGCTTTGCATTTCAACCATCAGCTGAAAAAATTCTGTACCAGGGAATTTTAACAACTAGCGTGGAAAGTGGATGCCTTGACCTTCCCCTGGAACACCCTCTTTGTGTACGCATTCTCTCCTCTGCCTCTTATTCCCAAGGTACTGATCAAAATAAGGGAGGAAAGACCAAAGGCCATCCTCATTGCTCCAGATTGGCCCAGACAACATTGGTACCCTTTACTGCGCAGCCTGACCTTACAGTCTGTCAGGCAGCTTCCCTGATCTCAGACCTCTTAACTCGGATGGGGGGGAAATGCTGCACCCAGACTTGCAGACTCTCAAACTATCAGCATGGCTAATACTCTAAAGGCAAACCAGTCCTAGACATTATCACAGAGGCAAAAAACGGTCCTAGACGTTATCACAGAGGCCAGAAGGCCCAGCACTAGAAAATTTTACTCAAGAAAATGGAAAAGATTCTGCTCTTGGAGCCAGTCCAGAGGGGGCAATACCTCAACCTTTCATCCATCTTATCCTGGACTACCTAGCGGAGCTACTTAATAGTGGCCTCTCCTTCTCCTCTATTAAAATCCACACCTCAGCCATTTCAGCTCATTTTGATAACAGGACAGCCGCTGTTCTCCCATCCCTTGATTAAACAATTCCTCAGATGGGCTTCTAAGATCAGACCTCCCAGAAGGCCACCCACTCCAGCATGGGACCTGAATTATGTTTTGGAAAACTAACTTTACCTCCCTTCGAACCTGCTGCTTCAGCAGAACTAAGATACCTCTCCTGTAAGACTGTTTTTCTCCTAGCTATCACCTCAGGCACTTTTCCTGCTTGTCCGCCTTTGACTCTCCATTTGGCTTTTGGATTTGAGGCCAAACAATGTCCTAAAGGCATCCTTCACATTAGGTCTCTCAGGAAGCCTGTTCCTCCTTCCTGTTACTTTTAATTTTGTTGTAGAAAAATTTACTCTGGCTCCTTCTGAGACCAGTGCTTCAGCTTCCTTACAGCATTATAAAGTTACCAAGGACACACTTGAGATGGTGCAGACACAATTTATTTCCCAAAATAAAAAAATGCCACAATCAAATGGCCATGACCAAGTGCTTTTGCCTTATTGCACTGGGTGTGACAAGGATGGACAGGATTAGGAATCCGTATATTAGAGGGTCAGCTCAGGTTGGACGGTTTGGAGACAGTCAGAGATGCGAGATTGCATTAGTTTGGACATGTGCTGAGGAGGGATGCTGGGTATATTGTATAAGGATGGAGCTGCCAGGTAAGAGGAAAAGATAAGGGCCTAAGATGAGGTTTATGGATGTGGTGAGAGAGGACATGCAGGTGGTTGGTGTGACACAGCAATATGCAGAGGACAGGAAGAAATGGAAACAGATGATCCGCTGTGGCGTCCCCAAACAGGAACAGCTGAAAGAGAAGAGGAGAGTCGAGGTACATTCTCAACTTGCATAATTTTATATGTAACCGATCCTTTGCTTAACTTCCTATTTTTAAAAAAACAAAAACATGTTTAAAAACCTATAAATAAATTGAAAACCTCAAAAGACAGAGACTTACTTTAACATACATTATTTAAAAGTTCCAATTTTTCCAAATTTTGTAAGTTTTAAAAGTTTAAAACTTTGTACCTTTCCAATTTTATAATGAACAGTATAACAAGGAAGCCTAGGAAATTTTAATTGATGAACAACAAGCAAACCTTCTCATAAATAAATGTCCTGTAAGTAAACTTTGTAACATTCTGAGCCAGAATCATTAATATTATTTCATCTTCTGTTTCAGTATACATGAAATAGAAGTGTTCTCATTTATGCCTGGCTCTATTTTGGCATTAAGTCTTAGCTGCTACTTTGTTTCTTTTATTTCAACTTCTAGTTTAGGGTCACCCCCCTGCTCATTAATGGAAACCCTGTCTATAATGAAAAAATAGGAACCTTTTAAAATGATAACAAATGCTGCTGTGGACATATAAAGCACTGATTGTCTTCTTGTTTTTAATGTCCCTGGTATGCTCAGCAGTCCTGTCTCTCAACCTCCTTTGTGGTTTTACCTACATAGAACCCTGGACAGGTTGTGCATGTTGATACGTGAACCACCATATTGGTGTTACAGTTGCACCAGCCTGGACATTGTAGGTTCCTATGATATCCTGCTATGGCCACATATGGTCCATCATTTAATAAATTTGCAGTAATTACAGAATCCACAGTTACTCATTTGAGAGCTATAATTCTTAGCAGATCTTTTGTCCTGCATTTCTAGTAACTCTTTAATATTCTTTCCTTTACTGTAAGCTACCTTCCATATCGTGTTCAGTTGAGATGTTTATTGGTTATATTGCATGACCATTGCATCTCTACCATGAAATCTCTGATGTTGGACCAATTGTTAGTCAGTTGAAGATAAAGTAACAGACTTATAGATGTATACCGAGTTAGACCAGTGGGGCCTTTATAAGCCTCGCCAAGCATTCCAATTGTATCCAAGTTTATGTACTTTTAGAGGTTATTTTAAGGGTATATGTAAGCTAGAGCAAGATTTGCAGGCTGCCTCTGTCCAGTAGAGACATTGTGCTAGACCTGGGGTGTATTTCCGATTTTCCTACAACACTCATTTTACAGTAATTGGCAAAGTTGGTTAACCATAGGACAGGAGTGGAAACCTAAAGGTCTGAGAAATAAATACAAAATAGGAGAGAGCCCAAGACTGAGCCCTGTGGTGCACCACTGGTAACATTTTGCCTTCAGAAATGGCACCAGTGACTCTAACCACATGGGTTCTGTAACACAAACAGTTGGTGGTCTACCGCACAATATAAGGGTTTATGTTCAGATTTACAGGTCTGTCAATAATGCTTGCATGGGGAATAGTGTCAAAGGCCTTGGCCAGGTATGAATATGTTGTATTCACTGCATAACCACTATCCACTGCTTTTGGTTATTTTTTCAAAGAAATTAGAGGCTAAAGAGGTGGGACCTTCCTTTGACAAAGCCAAATTGATGAGGGTCCAGGCATTAGAGTTTTTCAGTGTCTGGATTGATGAGGTCTGAGGTGATGTGCTCCGTAACTTTACATATGAGGCTAGTGAAAGTAATTGGTTTACAGTTACCAGAGTCTGTAGATGGACCACCCTTGTGTAAAGACATTACAATGGCTGATTTCCAGGCTTCATGAATGTAATCAGTAGGCTTAGATTAACCAGATTAAGTAGAGGTTCAGAAAGGCTATATTTGGCTCTGATAATCGGGTTATCAGGACCGTAGATGAAGTATGTTTGCTTTTTGAGAGGGCTGCAAGGACTTGTTCCATAGTAATTAAAGGGGTTGGCTGGGGATTGTGGAACCTGTGGAATAGCTGTAATTGTGGCTCGAGTGAAATTTGCACTAAATTTGATAACTAGGATATAAGCTATTTTTTTTTGGGGGGGGGGGGGTCAGAGAGCAATAGATGTTATGTAGTCCAATCTTGCCTTCATTCTTACCCCTGGGTTCGGAGCCTAACCTTAGCTCCCACTTGGCCATACTCTAGCTTAAAGTCTTCAATTGGCTCATGGCTAAGAGGTATCCCATCATGCAGCAGGCCCATTCCCCAGATCTCGTTTGCCACTCATTACGCTCAGATGTGGTGTCGCTTTTGGTCATGGCTAAGTATACTTTCTTCTAAAGTTTTGGATATTTGTTGATCTAAAAAGGCTATTTTCATAGCTACTGTGTGTGTGTCTCTGGCTAGTTGTGTGGCCTTTTTCGTTGGCCGTATTTTGGTATCCCGTCCACTCCCTTTCACCCCACTGGCTAGGCCTGTTTAAATTAGAGGACCTAGTCCTCCCTGTAGTTTTTGTTCCCGTTGGTTACTAGGCCGTTTTTAGTTAGTCCCGCGCAGGGTTCAGTTAGGCTTTTTTGTGTGTACGTGTGGTTTTGTAGCTTGTGTGTGTGTGTGTGTACTCCTTATACAGCATGTCTAAAGATTCTAAGGAACACAGGCCTTCGGGCTTTAAGAAGTGTATTGAATGCAACAATAAAATGTCTTTGACTGATGGGCACTCTGTGTGCGTGTACTGCTTGGGGGCTGTTCACCTCCAAGAGTCCTGCTTGTTTTGTCATTCCTTCAGTCCCCGCGTGCTACAGAAGAGGAAGAACAAGCTCATCCTGAAAGGTCTGCTTAAACACTCCTTCGAGGAAGACTTGGCAAAGTCTTCCAGTACTATATCCTCTCCAGCTAAAAAGGACAAAAAGACTGCTAAGAAGCGCTCTCCGGCTCTGTCTGTTTCTTCGGAGCTGCCAGAGAAAGTTGCTAGATCAGCTTCCCCTTCGGCTCCATTGGCTTCGGTGCCGAGAGAAGGTGGTGTATTGACTAAGTCTGTATTGGCTCCCAGCCTTTCGGAGCCGGTCACAGATGTTTTGGTTCGGAGTCAGTCTCCAGTTGTTCAACCGGGTTCTCCTTCACGTCAGTCTCCCTCTGTAGGGAGATCCAGATCTCCAACTATATCCTCCAGTTCTCTTTCCGATGAGGACGTTGATAGAGTGGTGAAGAAACTGCTTCAGTCATCGGTGCTGGCCAAATTGATTTCGGCTCCGACCCAGTCGGCTCCGGAGACCATGGCCCCTTCATCGTTTGTTCCTCCTCTGAACCTTTCTCGGCCCTCGGAGCCAGAGTTGTCTGTTCCGTCGGGTGCCATTAGGTCGGTTCCAGTAGCTTTGCCTGGCCTCTCTGTTCCGATTTCCGCTCTGACCCCGTCGGTTCTGTCAACAGGATCGAGGGTCCACAGTTCCCCGGTCGGACCCGAGGGGGAGGGCTCTGATTGATCTTCATCGGTTCCGAGCTTTCCTCTCTGTGCTTCGGCTTGGGTAAGCTTGGACCTGACATCTGCTTCGGACCTAATCTCCTCAGCACCGAGGGCTACTACCGTATCCTCTACAGTTAGTCTACCTTCGGAGCCGGGGTTAAATGAATGCCTTAGGCATGCAATTTTATTTTACAGACCCAGATCTTTGTGCATCCAAGAACCAACAAGCAGTATATATTTAAAGGTTATGCTGATTGTAGGACATGCAATTTGATTTATATAGCAGTTTGCCAAAATTGTGATACTTACTACGTTGGAAAGACTAACAATAAGTTTAAGACTAGGATATTTCATCATCTGTCAGATATTAGAAATAGTAATGAACACAATGCATTGGCAGAACATATAACAATAAATCAAAGTCATTCATTTAAGTTTATGGTTATACAGGTTATTATGCCTAACACTAAGGGGGGTAATATATTTAATGAGACAGAATGTGCAGAAACCAGATGGATAGTGAGGTTAGGAGCGGATAAGCCGCCAGGTATTAATGCCTTTGTACCTTTAAAACCCATCCTTAAGAAAAGGAGGGTAAAATATTGAAATGTGATTGGATGCTTGATAATTTAAAAATTATCCTTTCAGTTTATTTTATTATCTGATGAAGGGCATATGGCCTGAAAGCGCTTATTTTAACTGTGTATTTTATCAAATAAACGTTTTATTGGCTTGACGTGGAGTGTTCTGCCTATTGCTGTTTTTCAAGGACTGATATTGTCCTGGCTGAACACCTTGGTGCATAGAGATTTTTTCTTTTACATCTCCATGAGGCTCTCATACGCATCCGACGGAGCGAGCAGGGCAGTGGGTTCTGGAGTCGCTCTTAGGAGACACTCCTGGATGCGCTTGTGTAACTTTGCGGAGGCCTTCAAGTCTACATTCACCAATGCCCCATTTGACTGTCCTTGGTTATTCGGAACCAAGGTGAAAGACACTGTCACTAGGTGTGAGCAGGAAGGAAAAACCCTGTCTGCCGTGGGAGTCCATTTTTCCGTGTCTTCTAGACCTTACCCCAAGGGCCAGAAGGGTGGGAAAATGTGGTTCAGAAGGGTGGGAAAATGTGGTTCAGGAAGTCGCAGAGTTTTTTTCAGGACGCAGAAAGTGATTCCCCCTCCAGAGGCAGGGGAGAGGGTGGAAATTCAGGTAGATGCCGCCCTAGAGGCAGAGGAGGCCCACGTAACCAGGGGGACCGTGATTCCTTTCGCGGTTCTCCCTACCAGCGCTCCTGAAAGGAGGCCCGACTGTGCATCTCTGAAGCCGGTCAGGGGTCGCATTTCTTTATTCCCAGAAGCCTGGCAAGACATCACCCAAGATGAGTGGGTTTTAAAGATAATTTCCAGAGGTTATCATATTCCCTTGTCTTCTCCTCCCCCCAACCAAGAGAATTCCAGACGTTCCACCTGGTCAAAGGGATTCTGCAACTTTAGAAATAAAAAAGTTGCTTTCAAAGAGAGCCATCCAGCCTGTCCCCGCAGACCAAGTAGGATTAGGGACTTACTCCAGATTCTTTTTGGTGCCGAAAAGAACAGGGGACCCGAGACCCATCTTGGATCTCAGCCGATTGAACCTACATGTACAAAAGTCTAAGTTCCGCATGGTCACCTTACAGTCGATACTCCCTCTGTTAGGGAAAGATGTGTGGATGTGCTCCATCGACCTCAAAGATGCTTATTACCATATCAACATGGACAGGGCATGCTTCTGGCTGGGAGCCAGTCATTTTCAGTTTCGCGCCCTGTCCTTTGGTCTCACCACAGCCCCCAGGGTGTTCACCAAATGCATGGCAGTGGGTAACGGCTCACTTGAGACGTCCGGAATTCCAAGTGTTTCTGTACCTGTACGACTGGCTCCTTTCTGCCACCACTAGGCATCTACCGTTACAGACCAGGGACACCACCATTACACTGAGCCAAAGGTTAGGAATTACTCTAAATTGGGAAAAATCTACCTTGTTGCCCTCGCAGTGTGTCACTTTTATCGGCACTGAACTAGATACGGTGCTCATGATGGCCTTCTTACCAGAAGAGAGAATTCAGGCTCTACAACTGCAGGTCTACGCCTTACTACCATTGAGGAAGGTCAAGGCAAAAGTGGTCCTCAAGTTATTAGGGACCATGGCTGCCATGATCATGCTAGTTCCCCTTGCCACACTACACATGAGGGTTCTTCAGTGGCTGCTTTTTGCCCAGTGGTCACTACAGTATCTTCCACTCTCCCATTCTATTCTGATTACAGACACATGCAAGCAGGATCAACGCTGGTGGCTTCAGGCCAGCAATCTCAACTTGGGCAAGCCTTTTTGTACCATCTTCTCCAGTTACCACTGTGACCACGGATGCCTCACAGATCGGGCGGGGGGGCATTATCTTGGCAGGACAGTCCAAGGCACGTGGCAGGATCACGAGACCCATTTGCATATCAATGTCTTGGAGATGAGAGTAGTGCTATTAGCGGTGCAAGCACTTCAGAGCTTTCTTCCTCTAGGGGCAATTGCAATCCACTTAGCCAGCATGTCAGTGGTATGGTATCAGAACAAACAGGGAGGAACCAAATCATACCCCCTTTGCAGAGAGGCACTTCGAGTTTGGCAGTGGGCGGTGTTTTCCCAACGCTTTCTAGTTGCAACGTATATACCTGGGAAGTCCAACATGATTGCCGACAGGCTGAGCAGAGCTATCCTAATGCCTAATGAGTGGTCCCTGAACAAATATGTTGCGGAGAAGATATTCCGCAGATGGTGTCAGCCTTGCTGCAATCCATTTGCCAGCCCCCTCAATGCCAAATGCAACAGCTACTTCACCCTTATCCCCCCGGAGGGGGAGACACCCAAGGATTCTCTGGTTCACGATTGTTCCTCCAGTCTTCTCTATGCCTTTCCACCGTTTCCTTTGATATCAAAGGTCATTCAGAAAGCACAGTCTTTGGGAAGCAAAATGATCCTGATTGCTCCACACTGGCCTTGTCAGATTTGGTTTCCCTTCCTTCAACCTTATCTAATGGACGATCCCTGGATTCCGGACCCAGATCCTGATCTGCTGACTCCTATATGTCAGGACAAGTTCCTTCCTTCCAGCCAGACCCTCAAGTTGACAGCTTGGCTGCTCCAGTTCCGTCCCTAGTCAGGCTTCCTGATTTTTCCCCGGAAGTGGTCCACATTCTGTCTTCTTCACACAAGCCTTCTACCAGGAAGATTTATTCCAGTAAGTGGAAGAGATTCTCCATTTGGGCCCGTGAAAAGACATAGTGATCCTTATACAGCTCCTATTTCAGCAAGATTAGAATTTCTTTCTCAACTGTTCAGTCAGGGATCAGCTGCAACAACCATTAAAGTGCAATTGGCAGTGATTTCTACCTTTCACGTTGCTAATGAGCCCAACCTTATGGCTCATGGGGTTTGTAGGACCTTTCTGAAAGGGACAATGTTATTCTGACCTCCAGTATTTGATCCAGTAATGCCATGGGACCTCAATTTTGTTTTACAGAAGCTCACCCCTGCTTCCTTTGAGCCCGCAGCTGCGTGTGACCTAAGTCTCGTTATGGAAGACAGTATTTTTGGTAGCCATAGCTTCAGCTAGGGGGGTCTCTGAGCTCCAAGCTTTATTGATTAAGCCACCTTATTTAGTGTTTCACAAAGACAGGGTCTCCTTAAGAACCAATCCTTCTTTTATTCCAAAGGTTGCTTCTGTTGTCAATATCAACCAATCCATTGAGTTGCCTGTGTTTTTTTCCTGAATTTTCTAACAGGGCAGAATTTAAGTTTCATCAGCTAGACGTTCCTAGACAATTGCGTTTCTATTTAGTTAGGACAAAAGATTTCAGGAAATCAAATCAACTGTTTGTCTCATTTTCAGACACTAGACTTGGGGTTCCTGTCTCGTTTTCAGACACTGGACTTGGGGTTCCTGTCTCTAAAGTAACCTTGTCTCGCTGGATCTCCAATTGCATCTCATTTATTTATGGTTCCAATGGCAAAGAATTACCTTTTAAAGTGAAGGCTCATTCTACATGATCTGTGGCTACCTGTATTGCATTTCGGGCTAGGATGTCTGTGGATGATATTTGTGCTACAGCAACATAGGCTTCGCCTCATACTTTTATCAGTCACTGCAAATTAGATCGGGTCTCTAGAGGCAGGTCTTCCTTTGGTTCCACATTGCTCAATAGTATTTTTCACTGAGCCACCCAAGGTCAAGGTGCTAGGGACGCTGTCCCAGGGGTAAGAATGAAGGCGAGATTGGACTACATAACATCAAGAAGTTATGTACTCACCATAACGTTCGATTTATGTAGTCCATCTCGCCTTACATTCTTACTAACCCCCCCCTCCTTACCCCCTCCTTGAGGACCTGGAGGTATAGTCTCTAGTTGTCAGTGGTCCTTTTGGTTGGGGTGGTTGTTCTCACTGTGTGTGTGTGTGTGTGTGTGTGTGTGTGTGTGTGCGCGCGCGTGCGCTTGCAGCAAACAAGATCTGGGGAATGGGCCTGTTGCATGATGGGATACCTCTTTGCCTCGAGCCAGTTGAAGACTTTGAGCTAGCGTATGGCCGAGTTGGAGCCAAGGTTCGGCTCCGAACCCAGGGGTAAAAATGTAAGGCGAGATGGACTACATACATCGAACGTTATGGTGAGTACATAACGTCTTGTTTTGTGGACTAGCTCAAAACATTGTTTTTGGTTCTTAACTTGCCTCACATAGTTACAGAAAATTTCTAGTTATTTTTACTTTTAGTGGCTACTTTAAGTTTATACTCTGCTTTTGAGTTTTCTAATGGTTCCCTTAAGCTCTTTGTTAGTTTATTGTGCTTTTAAGTTAGGTAGAATGAGACCTGTTATAAGCATTAAGCAGTTTCTTTCTTGTTTTATAATTCATGGGTATTCCACTGCAGGGGTTTGCTTTTAAGTTTCTCATTGCATTTGGTGTGGGTAGGGACTTGCATTATTAGTAAAACTATTCAAGTGGGAAGAGATGTCAGAAGACAGGTAGCAGCTTGAGCAATGGGATCCTTCATTGGAGGATTACAACAGAATTTATTTAGGATATCAAGTAACTGAAGGAGGTTATTTATAGGGGAAGCACCATCAGCTTTAAGGGAAAAGGTGACTAAGTTATGGACTGAGATGACTAGCTGAAGAACACAGACACACACGCACGCACACACACACACTTTGTGCTGTTGTGGAGCTAAATGCCACGTCGTCTCCCTCAGAGCATATAATGTTAAAAACTTTGGTAACCTTTGTGCTTCTTTTGATTCTGTATAAGTTAGGAGTACCTGCAATCCACTTTTCTTTACTACATGTCATCAGTCAGCGGCACTAGGTTGTGTGCAGTGGAACCCACTTGTCATGTCTTTACAGAGATCCTTTACATGTGTTTGTGTGTGTTTTCCCACCGTCTGCTGCCAACATTCGCCACCAGTCTTGACACTGGTCCTCTGAGGGTTCCTATTACGCTATGGAATTGCTGAAACTTCAAAACTGTAAACATCGAAAACAGTTAATCGAAGTTTCAGCAATTCAAACTTTATTGTAAGTAGGGGGCAAGCCCCCAGACACCCCCCCCCACTCTTTAAATATGCCAACTCCGAGCTCGCACTACAGTGCAGTAAAGGGAAATATTCCCTTTCGGCACTATAGTGCAATGTCGGAGTTGGTATATTTAAAGAGCGGGGGCTGTGTGTGGGGGGGGGGTTCCCCCCTGCTTACAACAGTTGATTTATGTTTTTTTTTTTTTTTTTACGTATTCGAAATTACGAAACATCGAACATACAGTTCGATCTTGTAGTGTTCGATGTTTCATGATTTAGATAACTTAATAGGAACCCGGTCCTCTGATACCCTGTGCCATATACTAGTCGCTCTCCCTCTGTTCGTCAGTATGTACTCCAGTATTGATGTTTTCCAGTGACTGATCATAGATCCCCAACTGAAGCTGGAGTCATAGCAAACATTACACATTTCATTCTCTTCTGCCATCATTGTTGCAGAAAACATCCTGCTGCGGGCTGTGAGGCCTGGAAGGCAGCCAGTAATGCAGCATTTGTCAGCAGTGTAGGCCCTACCTGTTCCGGTGCCATTCTTACATAGTCTGATATTAGCAACCCCCTCAAACCTGTAAGAGTAACATTGCCTCACCAGAGGCAGAGGCTTTTGAGATTAGAAGGCCTAGGAACCTACCTAAATTTGACAGAAGGCAGATGTTTATGGCGTACAGCGAGCTAGCAACTATGTTATTGACCTATTGACTGAAGCATTACAGGACCACCTCATCTTTAGATTCTCAGGAGCAGTACAGATGCATGTCACTTATATACCAGAATCCTTCAGACCCCAATGAAATTGAGTCTGACTTAGTTTCTACTCTACATAGTCCTGTAGGAGTAACTTTTGAGATAGGTAAGCAGAAAGCAAATAGCCAAATTATTGCTTTCACAGTAGAGCAAGTAGTTTAACCAGTGCTGTGTGATGTGATATTTTGAAAGCTATATTGTCTTGCTGGGCACTGTTTCACAGAAGTATGACTATTTTTTTTTTTTTTTTTCTTTTGGTCCTGGAACTCGTGCCTTGCTAGCTGATGCTGCTGTGTGAGATGAAATTTTTTCTGTGTCTCGGAAGAAACCTGCCAGGTTTCTGTTTTTTGGTTTGGTAATGCATCCACTCCACGGGGAGTATGAAGCTTTGGTCCACCACCTATGAGAAATGCTTTCACACCCTTCTTATTGGCTTAGAGGGCACTAAACTACTTTTTTTTACCTTCCCCAATCCAAATCATCAAGACCCCTCCTCTCCTTCAGATGCATTCTTTCCAGCTGTCCAGTTGTAGATATCAAGTCTGCAGGACTAGAGCCATGTTAAGGATGGTCGTTGTCATCCTTCTGTGGCTTGGAATTTTTTTCATACAATAATCCAGTTTGTCATGGCTTGACATGTACCTGCTGTGACAGAGGCTTGCATTGTCAACCAGAGCTGCATGCTCTGCTACTGGATAACGAGAGAAGCTTTGTTGTATTTTGAAGTGGGTGCATGTAATGCAGGACTAAATGAATGTTTTTGTTCGTTCAGTCATGGCTTGGGGAGAGATTGTGTCAACATTGCTTTTACTCAGTTTTTCTTTTTATCCTATCGGTCAGTACAAGTACAGTTATTTGACATGTGCTGTTTATCTGCTTTGTTTGTTTACTCTTTGAGAAGACGAAGGGCCCATTCATTAAAGCTTAACATTTGGCATAGTACAATAAAAATGTATGTATTGTTTTTTGCTAACTGGGATGGTCCGACTGAGCCGTGGAAAACTCTGTTTCAGCGGAGGACTGCAGTGAAAAACTCCAATAATGCAGTGAAAAAGTAAAAAAAAAAAAGTAAAGTAAACATAAATATTGCATAGCATAACACACAACTGTCTAAAAATGCAGTTGTGATTAATAAAAGTTCACATCATGTACAGTTATTATAGTTCAATAAGAAGCATTCAGTGATAGTTATTTTATAAAGGTAAACATTTTTGGTAATAGAGAAGAAAGAAAAAAGAAGTTTGGAAATGTTAAGAGGGAGAAGTGATATTTAATAGATGAAGCAGAAAAGTGCAGTAAGCTACAATGGAAAATGAGTTACAGTGATTGAAAAAAGTGTATTAAAATGTTTAGTGAAGGAAAGAGGAAAAGGTATAGCATCATAGAGAAGAACATAAACAGAAGCTGCATGCCTGGAAGTATAGATAATGATGAAAAGGAAAGTGAAAGAGGGGGAATTTGTCCGTCTTTTTTTTTTTTTCTACTGCTTTTAATTTTTATTTGGAGGAGGTTTTGTGGCTTAATGCTTTATGATGTGGTCCGTGTGCTTTGAAGAATTGCCTGATTTGTTATGACTCTTCTGCATCGTCAGATATCCATAGCAAGTACTTGTCCTCATTTCAGACTCAAAGCTTATGGTACAGCGGACATGGCAAAAATGATGTCCTCCTTTTTCCCTATGCTAGCAGTTTTGTCAAGGATGAGAGCAGCAGTAGTAATACTGGTAGCCCATAGTTAAGGGTCCCACTCATAATCCAGCTGACTAATGCAGCTTCCTGCACTGATCCCGGGGATGCTTTACTTCAATGACTGTTCGTCTAGTTGCAGCCTTCCCATTTTCCTTGGAGACAGTTCTGCAAATGCATGGGATCAGATAACAGATGTAGTGTCCTAGACATTGGTTCCTATAGGAACATCAGCAATTGGCCCAGCAGGACTCTGTCTTTCACAGCCATCCAAGGTGTTCGACTGCAGCAATTGTAGAGTCTGCCCTCCATTTTGTGTGGCAAGATTTCTTTAGTACCAGGAAGACAGAAGACCGTGAGAGATACTGTAAACTTGAAAGTTTAGTTCAACTCTTGCCTCTTGGAATAAATAGGTCAAAGGGCTCCCACCCAGGAGGAATGAATGGGTTCATAGGGGTAAGACAGGAGAACAAGGCTAGCTGATCAGCACAGAAATGGGAGCAAAATTAAAGTAATTAAATGGATGATGAGGATTGCTGGGCTTTTTCAGTTATGACATCTAGAAGTCAGAGACAATAATAAACAGCATCATGCTGTCTTGACAAATAAACTATGCAAACTTAAGTGTTTTTACATTGCAGGCATTGCCATTGAGTTATCCAATAAAGAGTTTTTTCAAAGGCTTGCATATTTTTTTTAAACGGGAAACATCTTTATTAAATTATCATATATGACATAGGCAATAATACCTTTATATAAATGAAAACAAACCATTTGACATAATTTTATGTGCAAGTCAAACATTGCATAGCTCATACAAATCCTGCCTTTTTTAAATGTTGTTCCTCCTCTGCATGTATTGTTCCCACAATTCCCATTTTTTTCTTTGTAATTTGCTCCAGGTCAATGTTTGTGCATTGAAAAGTACATTCTGTGAACAGCTCTTTATTGGCACTAAAACATCAAACATTCATTTAGCGAACATGCACATCAACGAATTTAAACCCATTGAATAGTCAGTCGGCCCATGGAAAGTATGCAGTATGTCATTGCATCGGCCATGTGTGAAGTATGTCCATAACGTATATTGTTCGGGATGTTGGCCAACTATGACTATTCAGTGGTTTTAAATTCGCTGATGTGCACTTTCGCTAAAACGGACATTTAATGTTGTATTGTTGCTGAAGAGCCATTCGCGGAACGTACTCTTTGATATCTAAACATAGACCATTTACTCCTACCCTTTTTCTAAAGATCCCAGTTAGAGTTTTCCTTTGTATTCACTTCTAATAAATGGGTTTAGACTGTTTTCTATTTCCTAATAATTGCCGTTTTGGCAGTCACCATATTTAGACTCAGCAAGGCCTTACTATGTCTATGCAATTCTGATTCTGTGTCATAACTCAAAAAAATTATTTCCTTAGTTACACCAATTTGCTCGCCTATTATCTGACAGAGCAGTCTGCAGGGAATATTTAGTCTGCCAACTCATTGCACTCACAGAAAATATGTTCCCAATTACCTGTTTCTTCCCCACCACACCTCCAACATTTGCTGTCTACCTGAGGAAAAATTCTTTGGAGTCTACTTGGGGTATAACAATACCTATGCAAATACTTCCAAGCAAAGATCCTAAGTCTTCTAGAGTTTGTTGCATATTTGGAAGATATACATATATCTGTCCATTGTTTCTTTTTGAATTACTTATCCAGTCTCTTTACAATGCTTTTCTAACATCCACTGATTGATTATTATAGTTGTCATGCAATATTTTGTATGCTCTCTTAACTATTCCTTTAACAGCAGCTTCTTTTCTAGATTCTGCTAAAAACTCTACCAGTACTGTTCTTTTGCTTAGGATACTTATTTTTCTTTCTCTTTCCCTATACTCTGTCATTTTTTTTTTTTTACAGGGCAGGCAATCTCTAGCTGACATGCATAAATATGTTGAGCAAAGTATTCCTCTTAAGTTACACTATCTTTGCAAAAACACTTTAATCTCTGGTGAGGGAAGAGTTTAGGGTACAAGGATAATGTGTGTATATAACTGATACTGTCCAGATGTCATTTTGAAGTGAAGTCCAAAATGTTGAGCCTCTAACAAGAAGGCATTTTGCAGAAAGAGCGAGTTTTGTGGAATTGTCAGATGGGCAGACAGATTAACACTCGAGCTTTGTGTCGTCATATTTTATTTTTCTGAATTAAACAGTCTGAAAGAACTGCTGTAATAAAGTCTTGGAACTTATAAAGCAAGGTGGGTATTTGGAGAGCTGCTGTGTCAGTATTTGTAATTTCACAGCTTTCTAGATATTTTAGGTAGTTTTGTTGAGAGGATTGTAGATGTTCTTCATCTCACATTGCTGCAGTCCTTACACTTGGGTAGTCCGCTGTCCTCGGTCGGCCCGAATATCAAAGTATAAGGCTGACGTCGGTCAAGGCGCATTTGACTGACATCAGGACGTCAGGGTACAAATGCGCATGACCGACGTCATATCCTCAGTCTTTTTTGCCGCATGGTCCGATGCAGAAGCAGCATTGCAAGTGCCGGTTGGCGTTCTGAAATTTTTCGATTTCGGAGTTTCAGACAGAGTCAAAGTTGGCTAAGTACCCCGTTGGGGAATATTTTAGTTTTTTCTTGCCTCAGTGGTTTACCGGATGTCAGAAAAAGTGAATAATTGTATTTCTTGTGGGAAACAGATACCGCATAGAGACTATCATACTTTGTGTATTCCTTGTTTAGGGCCTGAGCACGACGTTGTTGGGTGTCGCTCTTGTGCTAGATTCAATAAGCGCACTATAAAGAGAAGGTTGGATTGTGCCAGGTTAGTCTTCGGGAAGCGGTGCAATTATAAAATGCCGTCGGATGCTCCGACGCCCGCTTCTTCGAAGAAGCGCAAGGACAAAGCAGTTAAGCCTAGGCTAGAAGAACCGTCCATACCGGACGCCGGTTCTTTAGAGGTGTCGGTGGAGCCGGTGGTTCCACCGGAGGTTTCTTTGGGATCCCAGGGAGAGACTTTGTTATTGCAGGATGTGGCCTCTCAGGAGGCAGGTCAGGCTGAAGGGGCTTCTCAGGTTACTATTCTCCCCTCCCTTCCTAGGGTGGTTAGGCCCTCTCCTTCTGTTTCCAAGGCTTCTCCCAGAGGCAGGCCAGGTTTAGCTTCAGTTGGTGTCACCCCTAGTTCTTCAGGAACTGTGCCCAAGAAACATATGCTTAAAATGGCAGAAGATTTGATTACTTTGATTAGGGGTTCTTTGCCCCCTCCTGATAAGAGACCTAGGGTGGAGCCTGAGCTAGGAGTTTTGAGCAGGCTTCGGATGTTTCAGAGTCTTCGGCTGAAGACTTGCAGGAGTATTCTCCTTATTCTGATTCTGATGTGGATGATTCTACTCCTTCTGCTTCTCCTCCTGAGGATTTTTCTTTTTCAGAAACTCTTCATTCCATGAGGGAGCATTTTAAGTGGGAAGGTCAGGACTTCTCTGATTCCAGGAAAAGGCTTAGGGAATTTTTGTTTTACCCCAGCATAGGCCTTTGGCTATACCTCCTGTTTTGGATGTGGTGGAAGATGTTTTTACAGAGGCTTCTCTTAATCCTGATTCTTTGCCTCCTGCTCCTGTTAAACCGGATGGGTATTACAGGGTGCCTGAAGCTCATAAGTATCTTTTTAAGAGTTCTAGGGCAGACCCAGAAACTGTTAGTCAGGGGCCTAAAGGTGTTAAGGCTTCTGTTGTCAAGAATCCGGTTCCTACAGATAGAGGCCAGGGCTTTGGATAGATGGGGAAAGAAAGTTTATACTTCTTCCACTCTAGCTATGAGGGCTTTGAATTGCCAGTTCCACATGTTGAAATACCAAAACTATCTCCTTTCACAATTGAAGTCTAAAGTTGATGCTCTGGCGGAAGGTATTGATTGTAAAGAGTTACAAGATTTAGTACATGTTTCTGAACAGGTGGGTAAGCATTCTTTGCAATGTGGTTTTGATGCTGTACAGGCCTCGTCTAGGGTGGCTGCCACTGGGTCAGTTCTTCGCAGGCACGCCTGGCTGAGGGATCAGAATTTATCTGACCATGTTAAAACAAGGATTTTAGATGCTCCTTTACAATCTGATGTGTTGTTTGGTACTCCTGTTGAGACAGTTTTAAAGAAAATGGAAGACAAGGCTAAGTCTATGCAGACTGTTAAAGATTTTTTGCAGGTTCAGCCTCCAAAGTTTAGTAGAAATTGGCCTACTAAGGGGTGGACGTATCCTTCTTATGATTCCCAGTCTAGGGGTAGATCTAGACGTGGTAGGGGCAGAGCTCAGGGCTCTTTCAGGCCTAGAACAGGGAGTTCTCCTGCACAGTCTTCAGGTAAGGGCAGGGGTCAGTCCTTTCGTAAACAGACCCAATGACCTACCTTTTCAGCTGCCAGAGCCTTCTCGTCTGGCAGCACCTTTGGGAGGAAGGTTGGCACTTTTCAAAGAAAATTGGAGTTTAATTACCCAAGACAGATGGGTATTGGATATCATACACCACGGTTACAGGTTTTATTTCCATACCTTGCCTCCTTTCAAAGGCATGCCAGACGTTCCTCCTCAACAAAGAATAGAGGCTCACAAGCAAATTTCTCTGTTACTCCAAATAGGGGCCATTCAGCCGGTTCCTATGCCAGAAGTGGGCCTAGGATTTTATTCTCGCCTGTTCCTAGTACCAAAGAAAGGGAACACGTGGAGACCAATTTTGGACTTATCTATCCTCAACACTTATCTGGACATTCCCAAGTTCAAAATGTTGACGTTACAGCAGCTTTTACCTCTGCTGGGCAAAGATCATTGGATGGTAACTTTGGATCTCAAGGAGGCTTATCTTCATGTTCCTATCAGACTGAGTTGCAGGAAGTATCTGCGTTGAGCTGGGACTTCTCATTATCAGTTCTCTGCATTGCCCTTTGGCTTATCTACTGCGCCCAGAGTGTTCACGAAAGTTCTGGCTCCAGTGATAGCTTTCCTCAGGTTAAAAGGAATACAGATCTATCCTTATTTGGACGATTGCCTGATTCTGGCTCAAGGAAGGACGAGCTTCTTCATCATTTGGATTATGTGATAGCAGTGCTAAGATGCCTGGGGTATTCTGTGAACGAAATAAAGTCCAGTCTAGTACCCTCTCAGGACATGTGCTTTCTGGGTGTGAGACTGAATACAGCATCCCAGATGGCCTTTTGACCCCGGACAAACAAAAGAATCTTTCCCTTTACTTTCATCAGTTGTCTCATCAGTCCAGGCTGACTGCAAGGACAGTCCTTCAAGCCTTGGGGTTCATGGCATCTTGTATTCTGGTGCTTCCCAATGCCAAACTGCATATGAGGAAGCTACAATGGTATCTCAAAATGTATGGACACAGCACTGCCAGGATTTGGACACTGTCATTCAAATAATACCTTGCATTCAAAAGGAATTGTTGTGGTGGGCTCAGGAATGTCACCTAAACAAGGGACTCTCTGTGACCCAGCCAGAGGCGAGTCAGATTCTAACGACAGATGCCTCAGACAAAGCTTGGGGAGCTCATCTGAATGGAAAGTGGATACAAGACAAGTGGCCTGCCAGACTACAACATCTACATATCAGCTTGAAAGAGATGTTAGCAGTCCAGTTTGCATTAATAGCTTTCAAGGATTTACTTCTCCCAGGGCAGGTGTTGATTCTAACAGACAACACAACTGTCATGTGGTACATCAACAAGCAAGGCGGAACACATTCTTATCCTCTATGCAGGCAAGCAATGATTTTGTGGGAGACTGTTCTCAGTTTACAGCTAAATCTTCAGGCAAGGTTTCTGCCGGGAGCACAGAACTCCTTAGCAGATGTGTTGAGCAGACAAATTATGGATCCCCACGAGTGGAAATTGGATCCTCATGTATTTCAGAAATTGACAGTGTCATGGGGAACTCCAGACATAGATCTGTTCGCTTCTCCACTAAACCACCAGCTGCCAAAGTTTTGCACAAAAGGTTTCATCCCACAGCTTGGAAAGTGGATGCTCTTTCTTTCAATTGGAGCAATCTTCATGTGTATGCCTTTCCGCCTCTGCCTCTCCTCCCAAAGGTACTACTAAAGGCCAGACAAGACAAGCCAAGGATGATTTTGATAGCTCCAGATTGGCCTCGACAGCATTGGTACCCATTACTGAGAAGCCTGGTACGGAAGCCTCCATGGCCTTTGCCTTGATTCCACACCTGTTGTCTCAGGAGGACAGTCATTTGCTCAATGTCAAGCTTCACTCTCTGCACCTAACAGCCTGGCATATTCTGTTTTGAACCATAGTGGGCCTCCACTTCCACAGCAAGTTTTGAATGTTATTTTGGAAGCTAGAAGGCCTAGTACAAGGAAAGTGTACGCAGATAAATGGAAGAGATTTTTATTTTGGAGTGCAGCAAAGGATTTTGATGTTTCTGAGCCTAATTTAAGTGTGGCTCTTCAATATCTTACTGAGTTACTGGACAAAGGTTTGTCCTTCTCTTCTATTAAGGTTCATGCTGCAGCAATTTCGCTCACTATGATTGTGACCCACCATTGTTTTCTCATCCTTTGTTCAAGCAATTTCTTAGAGGGCAAAAAATATAAGACCCCCACGAAGAGCTCCTACTCCTGCTTGGGATCTCAATTTTGTGTTGGAGAAACTCACTCTACAACCTTTTGAGCCTGCAGCTACTACTGAATTAAAGTTTTTGTCATGGAAGACTGCTTTTTTGTTGGCTATTACCTCTGCAAGAAGGGTTTCTGAGTTGCAGGCCCTTATGGCGGTTGAGCCTTTCTTAATTTTCCATAAGGATAGGGTATCTTTACGTACTAATCCTTCCTTTATGCCTAAAGTGGTTTCTAGTGTGGCTTTAAACCAAACTATTCATTTGCCTACTTTTTATGCAAATCCCCAAAATAAAGGGGAAAAGATTTTGCACACTTTAGATGTACACAGGCAGTTGCGATATTATTTGGACAGAACTAAAGGGTTCAGGCAGTCTCAGCAGTTATTTGTTTCTTTTGCTTTGAGTTCTCAGGGCAAGCCTGTGTCAAAACAAACTATTTCTAAGTGGATTGGGTTTTGCATTGCTTTCTGTTATTCCCATCATGGCAAGGAGATTCCAGCTGGGATTAGGCCTCATTCCACTAGGGCTACTGCCACTTGACAGCTTTTTGAGGGGGGTGGCAACTAAGGACATTTTGGAGGCAGCTACTTGGAGTTCAGTGCATACTTTCTCTAGGCATTATCACCTACCACTTCACTCTAAATCCAGGGCTGGTTTTGCCACTGCTGTTTTGCAGGGCATTTTGGCAGCTCCTGCTTCCTTATAGTTTGGCCATCCTCCCTTACCTCTGCTTTGGGATTCTACCCAAGTGTAAGGACTGCAGCAATGTGAGATGAAGAACATAGTACAGTTTTGTACCTACCATAAATGTAGATGTTCGAAGATCCACATTGCTGCAGTCCAATTTACCTCCCTCCTTCCCTCTGTAGTTAGAGGCGGTTGTGTGGGTTGGGTTGTCAATAGGGTGTATATTGTATATATTGTACATATTTTTAGTGCTAGGATGGTTGGTTGTTTGTTTGCTGTCTTTTGGTTTTGACCTTTATTTTTAGGGTCTTCTGACATCTGGGGCAAGAAAAGACTGAGGATATGACGTCGGTCATGCGCATTTGTACCCTGACGTCCTGATGTCAGTCAAATGCGCCTTGACCGACGTCAGCCTTATACTTTGATATTCGGCCCGACCGAGGACAGCGGACTACCCAAGTGTAAGGACTGCAGCAATGTGGATCTTCGAACATCTACATTTATGGTAGGTACAAAACTGTACTTTTTTGCTGGTTATGCATAGAGGTAGCACTAATGGTTATAAGAACAGAACTGTAGCTACCTGAACTGGCAGCCCTTATCCCAAAGTTGAGAACTCCACTTCTCTAAACTGTAGCAAAGAGCCTTACCTAGCTCCTTACCATAATGGCAACCACATATGCCACAGATGTTTTATCTGGAGGAATGCCAGTAATGCACTTTTACTTGATTGGCAGTTCTGACAGCACCCACAAACAGCTTGTACCCTGTGACAGCTGTCCCCTTCACCCTGATGTAACTATGAGACTGGGGAAGGGCATACCCAACAAGAAGAACTTGTCTGTTAGTGTATTTAGCCTGTCAGTCAGGAGATTGCTGAAAGCATATCATATGTGCAGTGTGGCAGAGATTCTTCCTCGTTTTAATTTGAGCGGCAAACCTAAAGGATGGGAGCAGCCAGGCAGTCCAATAACTGTAAGCTTGGATATTCTCAACAGTAGTGCTGTCAAGGCCAGTAATTTTGTAGGACTCATTTTACATATTAAGTTATAAAACAGACCAAATCCTATGCAAGGGGGAATGCACGGTCCGAACCAAGTCCTCAAAACCACCAAATAGACCAGCAAAGGCAGACCGGAGTTTGATAATCCTTTATTTATCGTACTAAAACAAACTAGTTTCGGCAGTGTAGGACAGTACATGCCTGTGTACCAAAAAGCACAGATTTAGGTTTACCCAGATTAACTTTTGGCTCAGCTGCTGAAAGGACCTACATAATGAGGCGATGCTGCTGCTGCTGAAATGATATAGTGAGAAGAGACTGGAAATTTCCAGTTGTCCAGTAAAACATGTTGTGAATGTCAAGTGAAATGGCTCAGAATTTGATCTTTAGTACTTCCAATATAGCCGCACATTGACTAGCAGCTTAACTCTACCTCTCCCAGTCTGAAAACAGAAACTCGACAAAGAAGGCCAGTAGACTTTTGTGTTTATGGGTAAATTTCAGTAAGTGGCTAGTAAGTGTACTGCCTGGATGCCAGGAAAAAATGAAATGAAGAGCACGTGGAAATAGCTACAAAAAGTGAGGAAGAAACACTGGAGAGAGGTCTGCAGCTGTTCAGCAAAAAAGCAATGCAACCTCTAGACGTGACTTCCAGTAACCTACAAAAAGATATAAGACAACTGCACACAGACCTGGTTAAACTGACGAAACACTGTGAGTATACCAACACAAAAGACTGGAAAAAAATGGAAGAAAGCTTTAAACAGATATTCAGATGAGGTGATGAAGCTGCAAAAATCAGAGGTTGAAATGAAGAAAAGGCTGGCTGAATATGAGACTGCTCAGGAAGCGATGTTTAAAAAAAATAATAGAATTAGAGGACCGAGCACGTAGGCAAAAGAGATTTTCAGTTGTACCAGAAAAGCTGGAAGGAACATACTGCATTAATTTTATGAAAGCACAAGTAAACAACTGGACTGATATTCCACAGCAGGGATTGTTAGTTGAAAGGGCATATCATGTATCTCCTCCAAACCTGGCTGTGAGAAAGCAACCTAGACCTTTAATAGTAAGATGGAATCCAACCCGCAGAAGTTGCTTCTGACAAAACAGCAGTTGGGCAAAATACTGAAAGTGGAAGGCAGCAGAGTGTTTGCGGAGAATGATAATTTATTGTACACCAGGCAGAAGAGTAAATTCATTCCACTGTTCAGGGAATGTCTGAGATGCAGAAGTGAGATTCAAACTGCTGTACCCAGCTGTTTTCAAGGTATTCTTCCCTGGAAGGACAAAACGAACATGCTAAGGAGGAAATACAAAAGTTTGCCCAACAGAAAGTGAGCTGTCAAACAGAAGGAGATTCTGCTTTTTGTTCTTCTGGTAATAGACCACAGAGAGACTGTATCTGTGAAACCTTTTCCACAGTTTCAAACAGAAAATGTTAGAAGGAATGGAACAGGAATGTTGACTAGAAGAGTCAAGAGTACGTTGGAAATGAAGCAAAGACAGGATTTGGAAGATGGGAGATGAACACCAATAAAACCAGTAACTTAATGTGGGATTACAATGCAGCAAGTATATTTGTGAAATCTGACAGAAAACGAAAATCTGGAAATATCAGACTTTTTTAGAATTTGTTGGCCTTGTGTGAAATATGCCCTACTAGTCATTAATGTAAGGAAAATGCTTTGGGGGAGGGGAAGAGAGGGGGGGGGGGTAGAAAGTTAATTGTAAGTAAAAACTTTTTTTTCTTAATAGTACTATTTTTGTGATGTATAATTTTCTTTGCATGCTACAAAGTAAAGTTTTCTCAGTTATTTTAAGTGTAATGGATATTGTAAATAGGTGTTGCTGCTGTTTTTCTTTCTTTCTTTCTCCCTTCTCTCTCTCCTTGTTCAGTTTTAAGAAATGTAGGCACTGCAGTGTTAAAAAGAAAACCTGGTTAAAAGAGCAAGACAGAAGAAAAATGAATATGCTTTTTCTCACTTTTACACTAGGACTGGATTAAGGACACATTACATTGATTTAGTAACAAGTTTAAAGAGCAAGTAAATGAAAGAAGAATATTGAATATTATGAGGCTTTTTTAGCAAATGAATGTATGCTTAGTAGGAAGTCTGTATCTGGCCGTCATGTCAGTCTGCTGGAAAGTGATTGTCTGGGAAAAAAAAGAGAGAAGCTGGTTAGGAGATAGTGCTCTGTGAAAGAATTCAGGGGTTTTCCCATCTTGGAGAGCTATAAAGATAAGACAAAACCAGGTAGCACTTGGTGGAAGCACAAACTGCACCATACGTCTTAGCATGGATAACCTTTCTTTTAGGTTAACTCAAGTCAATCAGTGTGGCTGTCAGTTGGGGACAGGTGTTTCTATTAGGAGGATAAAACTTCAGTATTTGAAGATGTGCATAATTTTGTGCGTTAATATTAAATTAATAGGTTTGAGGGGATATTGGGAGTTGTATTTTTTGAGGGCTTTCAGTAAAACAGTTTTGTAAGATGCAACAGGCTCAAATGGATGTGGCAAGAAACAAGTATATAAAAGTTCAACCTGCCAAACAGTGTATGGGTGTAACACAAAAGCTGGAGCTAGACGTTTAACAAAAAAAAAGGTGTTCTACGTAAAATGTGGGAATAATAACTTTTTAATAAAACCGTGCTTAATGTGTTTAAATGTCAGTGGTCTCACAGGTAAATATAAAAAGTAAGAACAGTGAACTGTGTTTAAAATGTAGCGTGCAAATACCCATGTTACAGGAGAGACACTTGGAAAGAACTGAACCTGTGAATTTGATAAAGAAAGATTTTCAGGATGGTTATTCAGCAGATTATCTGGGACAAGGGAAAATAATTGCAAGAGGAGCTCCAATAGTGATAGAAGTGGATAAAAAAGATGATAATGGCAGCTTTGTAGTGCTAAGGGGCTGTTGGCAAGGGAGGAGGATTATACTGGCATGTATTTATATTCCACCTAAAACTGATATAAAAGCTTAAGAAAATTATGGAAGAAATAATCCGTTTTCAGCAAGGAATATTACTTGTAGGTGTTGACTGGAATGTGATCTGCCACAGTGAATGTGTCTGGGGGGCCCACAAGGGAAAGTCTAACAAAGGGGTGGGGGGGGTAGCTGTATGAAGAAATTTATGAACATATTTGGCATGGAAGATATGAATTCAGTAATGGGAGTTCAGAGTGAATTTACATATTCCCCAAGATATAAAAACTGGGCTAGGCTAGACAAAATTTACATTTCACAGGAATTTGTGCATTTAAATAAAGGTCTTGATAACGTACCCAGTAACTATTTCAGATCCTGCGCCAGTAATAACTTAATAAAATCACAGGGTGATGAAGTAAAAATGAGACTCTTGTGCTTTATCTGTTGAAAAGGGAGGAATTTAAGGAATGGGTATTGGAGATTATTCAGGAGCTATTTGAGAGGATCGAAATCACTTCTGAAAATAAAGATAGGGAGTGGGATAAAGTTAAGGTAGAGTTTAAAAATAGGGTGGAAATAAAAGAAAGGGAGCTATGATTAAGAAGTAATGAGAATTATTTAGAGGGACTGACAAGTTAAAGTATTGTAGAATAGTGGGGATCTCCCAGAACACGAAGAGCATCAACTGCAGAATGCCAAGCAGAAAATAAGGGATTACCTCGATAATGTGCACGAGTTTAGAAAGTTTGATGTTAAGCAACCATTTTTGGTTACACTAGAGCAGAAAAACTTTTAGCACAACAACTCAATCTATAGAAAGTAGAAAGGGCTGTCACCAAGCTTAGGGAGCCTCTAACAAGGAAGGTGGAGTTATTAGAAATATTTCTGAAATTCTATGAAAGTCTGCATAAAGCAGAGAAATATGGAAATCAAGAAAAGATACAAATTGAAATGCTTATGGAAGATTTAAATATGTCAAGGTTATAGGTAGATGAGGCTGAATTACTAATGGTTAGGATAGGAAGAGATTGGTTATACAGTCACAATTATTATCTCCTCTACAGGAAAGTCCCCAGGAATAGATGTTCTTGTGGAAGTTTGGAAGCTAAGAGGGGAAAACTGATAAAGGTCTGGAAGGTTTTGTTCAACAGTATTTTAGGAGAAGTGCCAACATCCTGGAAGAAAGCAGTGGTAGCTATAATACCTAAAGCGGGTAAAGATCCGTCGGATCCAGCTTCATACAGGCCCGTTTCAATACCAAGCCATGATTATAAAGTATTCATGTCTATAATGGATAAAATAATGGCACAAGTAATGCTAAAATTTATGTGGCTCAATGTGGTTTTGTGGAGGGGAGGCAAACATTTTCCAACATTAACAGAACATTGATGATCCTGAGGGAAGCGGAATTTAAGAAAATATCATTGTTGAAGTTTCTTAATGCATAGAAAGCATCTGACAGAGTAAGCTGGGACTTTATGAGCGGGGCAGTGGAAGCACATGTATTTCCTGAAAAAAAAAAAAAGTTGATTAGGAGGATATATGAGGGCTCGGAGGTGAAGATTAAAGTGGGTGGGGTCCTCTCTGATAATTTCTGCTTGAGCAGACGAACCAGGCAGGGGTGTCCTCTTTCCCCTTTGTTTGCATTATATTTAGAACCATTGGCAAAGAAAATTAGGGACTCGAGATTCAAGGATATAATTGGTATGGTAGTCTAGAAAAGCTGTCTCTATTTGCAGGTATTATTTTATACCTGATAAAACCAGAAAGAGACTTGGTAGAATTGTGGAACATTTTGAGACGGTTTCAAATCTTTTTAGGATGCAGAATTAATGAAGCTAAAACAAAGGCAATAGCAGTAAATTATGTACCCACATATGAAATGGTTCAGCAATATTCATATTTATGAGGACATGATGAAATGAAGTATTTAGGAGTATAGATTAAAAATGATTCTGGTGTGGCAGCTAAGGATATGTGGGAAGAGACTAAACAAAAGGTAATGAAAAAACGGAGAAAGTGGAAGCGTTGTTGCATGGATAGTAAGATGCAAGCAGTTAGAATGTTTAGTCCCAATAGTCTTTTACACAGTTCAGGCACATTTTTATCAACCAGTGGAGAAGTTGTGGATAGGAATTAATAAATAGCTGAAGGATTTTATTTTGGAGGGGAAGACAGAAAGAGTCAAGTGGAATAAGCCAATTCTTCCAGTAGAACAGGGTGGTTTGGGATTACCCGATTTTGAAGGTTATTTCAGAGCTACACATTTAAGGCTCCTGTACATAGCACAAGCAGAAAACTATAATTCAAAATGGAAGGGGATGATGATGTAATGGGGGAAGCTCAAGAAACAAGGAGAGACTGGGATTTTGGATTCAGGCCTTTTAAGGAGAATAATCACACAAAATATTTATATCTATAAAGTAGCAGAATGTGTCCTAAGAACTAAGTTAACATGGGAATGGAGAAAGATTCTGCTGATAGGAATGACTGCAGTTGGGGATGCAGACAATAGGGGCCTGGAATTTATTGGAGAAAACTGGCAAAGGAGGCAAGATATTGGGAGCATATAACTGGAAAGGGAAAGATGATAGAATGGGAAGATGCAAAGAATTTGTTTGGACTCCAAGATAGAGATTGCCTTCCCTGTCAGTGTTTGATATTAGAGTATAGGCAAAGAGAAAGAAATTGGGGGGGAGGTCCGAAACAAAAGACCACCACTGGTAGAGTTTTTAGTAGACTCTAGAACAGAAGCTGCCCTTAAAGAATAATTAGTAGAGCATAGAAAATATTGCATGATAACTATAAGAATCGATCAGAGGAGGTAACAAAGGATTGGGAAGAGAGATTAGATAAGCAATTCACAGAAACAATGGTAGGATATATGTATGTCTCCCAAATATGCAACAAACTCTAGAATATTTAGGGTTTTTGCTTGGGAATGTTTACATAGATGTTTTTATACGCCAAGTGGACTCGAGATAATTTTTCCTCAGTAGACGGCAAATATTGGAGGTGTGACGAGGGAAGAAAGAGGTAATTGGGATCATGTTTTCTGGGAGTGTGTTGAGTTGGTGGACTTTAAGGATTCTCTGCGGGATGCATGGCTGGAGATGCTTGGTGGGCAGATTGATGTGATGAGGGAAATTATTTTTCTGAACTGTGATACAGAATTGGAATTCCCTAGACATGGTAAGGCCTTGCTCTGTATAGTGCCTGACAAAAAAAGCAGTTACTAGAAAATGGAAATCAAAATCTAAACCAACTATACTAGTAGTAGTGAATATAGTAACCGAGATAAAACAACTGGAATTTAGATAACTGGAATTTAGATCTTTAGAAACGGGTAGGAGTAAACTACATAGGAGAAGATGGGAATTGTGGGAACAATACATACAGGGGAAGAATGAGGTTTAAAAGGAGGCAGGACTTTACAATGAACTATGTAATGTTTGACTGAAAATTATTGGGTAGATTGTAAGTGATGTATGTTTGCAACTGGGAATGTTTCATTATGGTTTGTGACATCCGATGCTTGCAACCAGGATTGTGTCTGTGTGGTTTGTTTTCATTTATATATGTATGATTGCCTATGTTGTAAGTGATGGCTTAATAAAGATGTTTTCTTGTTTAAAAAAATGTTGCATTTTGCTTAGTATTGTGATCTGATGAAGCATAGTAATATTTTGATCTTTGATCTTTTGATCAAGAAGATCAAAAGTCCGAATCTATTATCACCGAACATACTTTACCAAAAGTGCTTTTCACCGAAAAAGCGCTTATGGTAAAGTATGTTTAAAAAAAAAAAAAAAACATTAAACCTACTTCTATGAAGAAGGGCCAGCTCCCCACACCCCCTACTTTAATATTCTCACTCCGACGTCACACTACAGAGGGGAAAAAAGAATTTTCCCTTATCCGCACGACCAGCACAACGAGCATACTTCTCCGAAAGTGCTGCTTCGGTGAACAGCACTTTCAGTGAAGTATGCTCGGTGATTTCTGCTTCGGTGGAAAGTGCATTCTGGGATCTGTACGGATCCCAAATATTTATTTATATATATATATATATATATATATATATATATATATATATATATATATATATATATATATATATATATATATATATATATATATATATATATATATATATATATATATATATATATATATATATATATATATATATATATATATATATATATATATATATATATATATATATATATATATATATACGTATATATATATATATATATATATATATATATATATATATATATATATATATATATATATATATATATATATACATATATATATATATATATATATATATATATATATATACATATATATATATATATATATATATATATATATATATATATATATATATATATATATATATATATATATATATATATATATATATATATATATATATATATACATATATATATATATATATATATATATATATATATATATATATATATATATATATATATATATATACATATATATATATATATATATATATATATATATATATATATATATATATATATATATACATATATATATATATATATATATATATATATATATATATATATATATATATATATATATATATATATATATATATATATATATATATATATATATATATATATATATATATATATATATATATATACATATATATATATATATATACATATATATATCTACAAATATACATATATATACACACACACACACACACACTAGTAGTGTGGGCATTTATCTGTTAAAAGAGATGCCATCATGGATGCAGTCATAGATCAAACAGTCAGATTGTCGAGATTAATATCTAATGACACTGACTTTGAGGTTGGCTTGGAGAGTTTGAAGATTTTATGGGAAGATAGAGGCTACATTATTGAGAAATTTCCAGGTCAGAAACTGTATGCATACTGTTATCGTTTATCTTTACAGGGCAGTGTAGTACTGTATCTGCTTATGACTATATTTTCAGTGGTATTACTTCTTTATCAACAAGGGATTGTGTGTGTGTGTTTCCTGACATGTACAACATTGACAATGTTCCTGTTAATTGGAATTGACTTTGAAGACTGGTTCTGCTCCCCTTTTTATTGGTAAGAAAGGTAGTAATTTAAAAAACTGGTAGTGGGGTACATCTGAGATTACAAATTATTTCAGAAGATAATAGTACTTACCAGTTGCTTTCTGTTGACAGTGCTGTTTTATTAGCAGTGGACCAGTTTTGATCTTGTCAAATTAAGGTTTCTCTATAATGAGCATAATCAGGTTTTCTTGTAATAGCACTGAGGATGGCATATTACATTTCCTTTACCCCCTGCATTGCTTTTTGCATGTCGAAAACCTTTAGAAAATTGAGTCTTATTTGGTCAGTGAACATTTGTATGTCGTAGAGAATAAGAACAGTGGTAATGCATTGCTCAAACATTCTGAGATGTGCAAAAACTTGATAATACAGTTTTCCATTTTTGTTTTAGAGGAAGTGGTTGAGAACATTCATGGTGGCGACCTAAGCAACCAACTGGAAAAATTGGATTTCTGCTGGCAGATAAAATTAGATGCAGTTCTCAATAACCACTTAAATATGAAATGCATTTTAAAACCTGATTACTATTTTTTGTCAAAGGTGTGAACAGAAATTTATGAATACAACATTTTTGGAAGTGTATAAAATTGTTTATTTTATAGGTTCATAGGTTCATAGATTAGTACTAGATAACTGCCCTTGCAAGCCATTTTAAGCCTAGCCAATTATCCCCTGTGAGATTCAAACCCTGTACTTTGTGTTTATAAGGCAAACACCTTAACCATTAGGCCATCCTCCCAACCCCATTATTTTGAATTACAGTGCATGCACACATTTTTAATATGTTAATACTGGCAACTTTGTTTTATATTGCATTTTGTATGACTCGCACAGTTGCTTGGGGATTTGGTGATTGGGTTGTTTTGTCACATGGCTTTAATTTTTCTGAATATAAAGTCTTTGGTTCTTATACCTCAGTTTCAAATAATTTTGTTTAAGACACAAGTATTTGACTGAAGTTTTTCCAAATAAACTGCCTTTGGAGCTTTTGTCTGGTTTTGATGTTTTTTCCTTATGTTTTTATTTGATTTGTTACACTTGCTTTTCAATGAGTTAGGTTTTTTTTTTTTTTTATTTGTGTTTTGTCATATTTTTGAGATGGAATTTGTTGTGTACAGTGTACTGTATTTTGATTTGTTGTGCTTTACACAGTTTATGTTCTCAGAGTTTGCTGTGGATTCTTTGATCTACATGCAACCTTTTCGTAAAGATCAGGTCTGTCTTGGCATTAAGCATTTGTAGGTTAATAGGTTTATACTAGGCTAACCACCAGGAATTTTACAAGCATAGCCATGTAACCCAACCCAGTTTTGTCTCAGAGTTCTTTGTATGCCTATGTGGTGGGGTATATTAGTCGAGAGGTAACGAAGGGTTTGGGTGGGGTGGAGGTATGTTATTTATTTACTGTTGACCTTTTCCCATCAAAGTCATGGGGGCCAATCCAGGGGTCAAAATGTATTTTTTAACAGGGTCAGGGATGAACTCTGCTTCATGTCGATGAGCAGGCATCCTTTGAGACGCATATCAGTCCCTCCAGCAGGTTCTGTTTGTCACAGACAATGTTCAGGTCCTTGGATCTAGTGTTTATGGTTGTCTTGTGGATGTGCAAGAGATGCATTAGAGCTGAAACTGAGGACGCCTTAAATGCAAGGCATAGATTGCCTCTCCATAACCTGTAGGAGACTAAGTACAGAGACAGGACCTTAAGGCAATCTTTGTAGGACAGTGTGTTAATACCCTGGATTCTCCTGGTGAGGAAACTTTTGAGGATGTCCAAACTATTGCAAATGCCTAACTTGGTACATGCCAAAAGGGCCATTGTATTCTATGATGGGTCTGATAAGAGTAGAGTGGTACTATTACTTCCTTGAACATGGATGCCATACCCTTGCTTTTGAGTTGGACGACATAGAATTATTTTCTTGCTATCTTAGCTGTGTGTTGGTCAAATGCCACATTAGTGTCTACATATACTCTCAGATCCCAAACTACTGAGTTAACTCTTAGGGGTGTTTTATTGATGAAGTAATTAGCCTGGGTGAATGCTTTCCCGAAGACCACTATAATCCCTTTCTTTATATTGAGTTTTTAATCTTTGGCTTTCGTCGCATCAATCATTTGTGTGTGTTAGAAGCTCTTGTAGAATATTGGTGTCTTGGGGAAGGGAGGGGTCTATGATAGTTTCCAATTTGCAGCTATCTGAACTTGGTGAGCCAGAGGCCTTTGATATAAGCCTTGACTTCTGAAAAGTAGATGCCAAACAGGAACAGGTCCAACACAGAGCCCTGGGGTACTCCACTGGTGACTGGACTGTTGTTGGAGGTGGTCTCCCTGATCCTGACTACTTGGATTATGTCTGGGAGCCAGCTGGCAATCCAGTGAGTTATGTAGGGATTTATGCCGAGTTCTGAAGAGTTTGTCAATACCAGAGTGGGGTATTGTATCAAACACCTTAGCCAGATCAAGGTAGGTGGCATGCACCGTTTTGCCCTCATCCATAGCCACGGTGACCCTCTTGAAGTCTACCAAGGTTAAGTTGGCAAGACCTTCCCCTAAAGCCAAACTGGGATGGGCCTAGTATTTGTAGCCATTGTTCTTGTTGATCATTTCCATGATAATTTATTCCATGGCTTTGCATGTTAGACTTGACTGACTGGGTCTTTAGTTCCTGGGGTCAGTAGATTGTTTTGAGGCTGTTGTTGGAGTTCAAGTAATCCTGCTCGGTCATGTTTTAGGCTTATTAGGGGGCAACTGGGGATATTGTCAGGGCCCTTTGAAGCAGTGTTTTTGCGTTGGTGAGGTTTCCCTGCTGATAGTTGGGGGGGGGGGTATGCTAGAGGAGATTTCACAGGGAGTAGGGGAAAAAGTTGGAACTAAGTTTATCAGATTGTAGAGTTTCTCTGTCACCCTGGTCAGTGAAGGTTGTGCCATTTACTACCAGTTCTGCACACTGTTGAATATTACCTTCAAGATTCCTGATGTAGCTAAGAAGGCCTTGTGCTCGTCCTTAGCCTGCGAGGTTATCCTGACCTTGTAATTGGCCTTGTTGTACTTATATTAGACCTCTTAGTTTTTTGTTTAGTTGAATCAGAGACCTATTGCCTAAATGAGAATTTTCTGATTTTGGCCGTGACTTTTTTTCTTTTGCTATGTAGCGTGTTAAGATGAGGATTCCACCAATGTGTGGTTTGTTTTTGGCGTTGGATCTGAGTTTACGTCTGGTAGATGCAGCAGCTTCATTGCAGCCTTTTACAGGTTTGTACAGGGTTTCTGTAAATAATTTTGCATAAGTAGCTGTATTCTCAGAGTTTGAGGGAGACGTACATTTTGACAAACCATCTCTTAATAGAATGTAGTTGGCTTTAGAATAGTTTCTATCTTTTATGGGTTCAGTTGGGTTTTCTTGGTTGATTTTTATTTCAAGGCAGACAGCTCTGTGGTCCAACTTCAAAGAGGATGAGACACGGAATGGGGGGGAGGGGTTCAATTCTCTCCAATTTTGGTGAGTCCTGGGAACAATGTTTGATCCTTTTGTTGGAGAGTGCACCATCTTGTCCAGTGTGTTTGTGTTCATAAAGTCTAGGAAATGTTGTGTCGGTGAGTTAGAGGCAGTGTACATTTCCCAGTCTGTAGAGGGGTTGTTAGTCTCCCATGAACAGGATATTTGGTTGGATGGTGAGCACCTCTAGTAGGTCTAGGTAAGAGCTGTGAGCTTCAAGAGTCATAGAGGGTGACCTGTAGCTGGCCAGTACATGGTAGAGAACCTTTTCGTTGATGACTTGATGTAGATGAGCTCTAGGGCATCATCCTGTTTAACCAACCTAGAATTATATTTGCTGCTGCTGTAGATTGAGAGACGAACCAAGAATCCAAAACGTCACATAGTCGCACTTTATTAAAAATACTACAACACAAAAAAACTCAAAGCTTTTGAGTCAAATACTCTTTCTCAATGCTCATAAAATGTGTGTTATGCATATAACTTAAATATGCTTAAAATTTCCCGGCCAGCCTATCTAATCAGATGACATAATTAAATAATGATTTAAAGTGCTATGCAGTCTATTTACAGCAGATGTGTTAGAGCATTGCTAACCATTATTTAAAAATAACACTAAAATTCTCTATACTATAAAACAGTAACTAAAAAAAATGATCTTGCATAATTACATTTTTGTTGCATACAATAATATTTTTGTTTTACTATAGGTTTAAGACTATTCATTATGTTAATACCAGGGGGACGTCTGCTCTGAAGTAATTAATCCACCTTTACTCAGCCAGTTTAGTTTTATTCACTATATCCCCATCTCTGTGATCAAGGCTAACTATCTGGAAAACCCTAAATTTAAAATTGTGATCCTTGCCTAATTGTTGTACATGCCTAAATAAAACATTTGCATATATCTTCCTGCATATTTTAGACAAATGTGAAGATATTCTGTTCTTTAGCCTTTGATTAATTTTCCCTCTTTAGCAGCAAGAGGCATTTTGCACAGTTAGCTAAATTAAATTTTCTGTGTTGCATGCAGCAAAAGTATTAAAGTAAAAATTATTTTGAGATGTAGGATGGATAAAACACTTGTCTATATTTATAAATCTACAGAAACTACAGTTAAAACATGTAGTAGATTTGTGGATGTCAAGACCCATTTGTTTTTTTCTTAGCATAGTATTTGTTTAAGGTTTCGTTCCTTGTGTACAAGGAATGGTCCATCACTCACAACTTTATTTAATTCACTATCTGAAGTATCTCCCAGTTCTTTCCACTATAGCTTTAATACTGGGTGTATGTCTGTATTTAGTTATGTAGCCTAAAGACCATTTTCTAAATGTACTATTCACATTTTCCTTATGACTACATTCATTGCCAAATAAATAAGGCTTACCAGATGAAGAACGTACAGAACTGACTTAACTACACTCTCTTATAGATATACCCATGGTGCATACTATCTGCATGTACATATCTTGCAGTCTGCATATTTTTCTCAAGAATAAATGTATCCATCCTATATCTCTCTAATTTTTACTTTAATACTTTTGCTACATGCAACACAGAACATTTAGTTTATTTAGGTAACTGTGTAAAATGTCCCTGCTTCTATACAGAAAAAACTAATCAAAGGCTAAAGGATAGAATATACTCACATTTGTCTGAAATATGTAGGAAGATAGATACAAATGCTTTATTTAGACATACAATGATTGGTGAGTATCATAATTTTAAATTTAGGGTTTTACAGATAGTTAGCCTTGATCACAAAGATGGGGATTTAGTGAATAAAACTGAACTGGCTGAGTATAGGTGGATTAATTACTACAGAGCTATTACCCCCTGGTATTAATATACTGAATAGTCTTAAGCCTAAAGTAAAACAAAAATATTATTATATGTAATAATTTAACTATGTAAGATTAATGTTTTTTGTAGTTACTGTTTTATAGTACAGAAAATGTGTTTATTTTTAAATGTTTAGCAATGCTCTAACATCTGCTCTAAGGAGATTGTATAACACTTTACATTGTTTTTAATTATGGTGTCATCTGATTTGATAGGCTGGCAAGGTAATTTTAAGCATATTTAAGCTGTATGCATAACGCACATTTTGAGCATTGCAAAAGAGTCTATTTGACTACAACTTTGCGTTTTTTGTTTTGTACTGTTCTTAATAAAGTGTGACTACATGACGTTTCAGATCCTTGGTTTGATTTTTATTTCAGTGGTTTTGTATAGGATACGTTTAGCTGCTATTCCAAAGTTTTTCGGTTTGAAGATTGAGACAACGCCACCTTTAGCCCCTGTCTGTGCTGCTATTGGTCAAAATGTGTGGAAGACGCTGTAACATTCCACTGCCAGAGTATTTTCTGGGGATTTAAACAAAGTCTCCAGAGTGAGGAGAGTTTCTAATGTGTGGAGTTTCTTGTTTAGGCTCCTAGTTTGCGCAGTAACATCTTAGGACTGCTTTGAGGTTTTCTTTGCTATGTTGGTAGTTTTGTCATTTTGACATTGCCTAAAAAAGGCTTTAAGGGAATGTATAAAGTTTTAGGCAATATTCAAAAGCCCAAGTGGAAAGGTACAAACTATCCTTGGCAGAGCAGCGTAGTCTGTTGACCATGTCCTTCCTTGCTGATAGATGTTAGATTCTCCCAGAGTGACATCAGAAAATAAGCCAATTACTAAAATTGGTCATTTTCTGTTCATACTCTTGGCTAGGCTTATAAGGGCCTCAGGGCCAATAGCCTATAGTAACTTCCTGTGATGCTGTGGCATCATCCTTAGTGAAGGTAGAATGCTACTCAGTGCAAGGCATGTACCTGTTCTTGACGCACATTCAGATATCCGTAATGTCTCTTCGTATAGTCCAGTGAGGTATGGCTCAGGTCATTTACACCCACATAGAGTATGATAGAATCCTATTGGTACTAGTGATGGAGTGACTTGCGTGTGTGTATGATAATGTGGATCCTAGCCCCAGATAGGCAACTAACTGGTATCTTCTCCCTGTCAATCTGGTGAGAGGAATATTTGTATGTTGTACAGTAGACTCACCTATGATAGTTACTAGGTAGTGTTTGCTTGCATTATGAGCTTTATTCTTGGGGGATCATTAGGTGTAGACTTGTATGCAGTGTTAGGTGTTGCTTTTGGTGTGGGCCTTGGTGATTATTGAAGGTAGATGTTGCAGTTTGATGGCTTAGGAGGTCTTTGAGGTTTCTTTTAACTGCCTCAGCATAAAGTCTATGTATGTGTTGAGCGGTATTTGTGAAAAATGTCATGCACGTGTTTTTGATAACCTTGTTTAGCTTTGAGATAAGTCATCTACCTTTCATCTTATCTGGTCCATATAACTCCATGTTCTTTCTACAGTGTTTGCAAAGTTACGCTTTTCTGAGGGCTTAGATGCACAGAAATGGCTACTTTTTATTTGCTAAAAAATAAGACAATGGTAGAATACACATTTTTCTTCTATGTTAAAAGACAAAAAAGGCAGGAAAGGTATAACAGAAGTTGGTCTAACCTCCATAACTAGACATTAAGACTACCCTGCAGCCAGACCACTATGCACCTTCTGCACAATTTAGCATATCCAGTCTGCCTCTCCAGATCTTTATAGCTAGACTTGTGTTACTACGTTGATCTCCTAATGGCCTAGGTTGCTTTTGACATTTTAATCATTAGCAAGATGTGGGTGAACATTTTTCTTTATTGCTTTTAGTGGAATCTGTTATTCTCTTGCTATCAGGCAGTCTATGAAGTTTGACTTTTTTTTTCCTGGTCATCAGAAATTTTCTCTTCCGTCCCTTGGGCCTAGACTGTATCTAAACCCTTTCAGGGGTCTTTGTTTCCTTCCTGTGTATTTGAGAACTAAGTAGAGCTCACTGTCCATCAAGGATTCTCTTTGCTTTGCTGCAGTTGCCTTTCTTTTTTCATGACCATTTTCTTACTTTTTCTGTTGAACTGTTAGCTGTGTGGATAGGGATCGTAGGTTACTAGACTAATGACCCTAGGGCCCTTACAAGTCTAGCCAAGTTTTACCATTATTTCCATAATCAGCACCTATCACCCATGTCCAAGAGAGACATAGGTTGAACCCCTGGGGTGAATTTACGGTTACCCATCAAATCGTCCAGGTTGCTTTTGAAGAGGGCCAATGAGGTGCTCTGCTTGACATGAAACTGGTGTCTGTTCCAAAGGTGTGGTAACCTCTTGGAGACCAATCTGTCCCTCCAACAGGTTCTATTAATGTCACATACCAGGTTAAGGCTGTTAAGAATGAGTAACCCTTTGACCCTACTTTACTGGAAATGTTGTATATCCGTAAGTCAGCTGGTACAAGATTGCCTGCTTTATTGGAAATGATTATCTGTAAGCCAAATAGTAAGTTTCTTGTTCCAATTTTTTGGCTCCATGCTGATGACCATCATCTGCTTCCAAGGACTGTCCTTGCTCACCCGGTCTGATGCAACTGACTACCCTCCCAAAGACTAATTGTGACCTATGTTCAGGGTTGGTTAAGAGATTAAGATGTAATAAGGCAGCAGCATACAGCTGCCGAGGAGTGTCTTCTTCCTCCTAAAGATCCACCCCCTGCTCACACTTCTCCTTCTCAAGGAAGGGTGTGCAGTGGGCTGTGTTGGTAATATTGTCCATGCTTCTTTGTTCAACTCCACTGCAGCTCTGCCACCCTGTGGGACAGTGCCACCTGCATGTCCCAAGCCTTCACTGAACTGCAAGGGATGCCCTCCTCCCTGCCTATGCCAACAAGCCTCTGAGTCGCTATTCTAACTCTTGTCAACTAGTCCATAGTTGGTGCTTTATCCTTCTGTGCCACCACTGCATGCTAAGTACTGTATGCAGTTGCTGGACATTCGCCCTGTTTTTCGAAATGGAGTGCAGTTTCTACTGCTGCCCTTGGAGGAAGAAGATCCCTCTTAAGGATAAACATATCAGGTGCTTCTCTTGCTTTGGTGAGGGTCACGTAACAAAAGGTGTTACATTGTAAGGATTTTACTCCCACCTTTTGGCACAGAATAGAGCATTTAAAGTTGAGCATTTTAACATCCAGACCAGTATGCTTATTGATAATTTATCAGCATTGGTGACTTTAATATTGAGCTTTGGTCTTTCTTCAACGTATAAAAATGATTTAGAAGTCTTTCCTTTTTTTGGTGATGAAAGAGAGCAAAGACATTGACATCACTCTTCAGTATCTCAGGTAGCTTTAAAAGCAGTGGAAACTGCAGTTAGAAGGTTCCTGTAAAGGTTGTGAGTCTGCTGGTAATGGCTCCCCAGCTCTTTGTGCAACTTTCATGTTGAGCAGCTGACACCAATTTTTATCCAGTTTCCTTTCCTCTCAAATCACGATCCGATAGGGAAGGGAGAGTAATTTTTTGATTTTCTTTAATCATTGTCAGAGACTACTTATGCTGAAGTGAGCCCCCCCATCCCAAGCTATTGACCATGGCCTCAGTACGTTGATTAAGGCAGTGTTTTTGGCCTATAAAAGCTGGCCAGATTCTGTGCTCCACCAGTGTTTGATTCAGGAGCTAGAGTCCATCAACATCTGTTGTCTTGTGCTGATGTTGATGGACCCTCCTTTTTCATCTTTGATCTGTTTGGCAGTATCCTGGATACTCACATTGGCCAGGTTGCGTGAAGTGTCGGTGTTTCCCCTTAGGTCTGTTCTGATATCTAAGGCTTTCTTGGCTGATTGACATCTTTGACTGTTTTTTTCAGGGTTGTGGCAGGGGTGTTAATGGCTTCTATTTTGAAGTTGATGTCAGCATCCTTGGATACAACTGGGGAAACTTTGGAACCTCCATTCTGATGTAGATTTCAGCCCCAGTGTCACTCTGAGCCATTAGAGAGTGGCTGTTTGGTCTCTGATCATCGTTGCACTTTCTTCCCTGATCTCATCTCTGATTGGTTTGTCCACGAGCCTGCAGGACTGGGAAATGGGGCTTTGGAGCCTTTTGCAGAGCTCTGTGGGCTACTGTGTAATGCATGAGGTGTTCTTCCTCTTTTTCTGAATCACTCCCTCAGGTGTATAAGAAGGCCGGGTAGGTGGAGGATTCGAACTACCTTACATTCACCTAGATGATCACAAGTTTAAGGAAGTTCTGGAAATGATGAGACAAAGGCGGACTGGGGTATCACAGAATCCATGTTTTCCTTGTAAAGGATTCTTCAGAAGGACTTTATATCCATAAAGCAGACTTAATGGATGGTCTTGGTTAGTGTCCAGGTGGCTACTAAAGTGGCATAGGCTGCACGTAGTATGGTGGATCCTGTACCAGTTAGTCACAGTAATATATTTTGAGTTGTTGCTGATGTAGACATATAGATCCTGCCTTCTCTACCATATCCCAAGAAGATGGCCATACTCTCTTTACCTCTGAAATGTCGTATTGGGATAAAAGTGAGCAATTTCCTCAGCATATTTCAGATAGAGGCTGTCAGATGTATATACACAGCATGCCTCCTTTCCCCCATCCTTGAAGGGTAGTCACCATTAAGCATGTGTGACGTCTGATTGTTAAATGAAAAAAATGCTGATTTCACAACTGTAGGGCACTGTCTCCAGAAAGGCTGTAGTGACCTTGTGCGTAAACCTTTTAAAACTAATCGCAGAGAAAGAAATAATGACCACACTGTTCTCAACTCCCACGTAAGCTATAGCAACCTTCTATACACACCTCTGAACAGAGCCAGTTTTAGAGTAGGTGAGACCTAGGGCAGAGGTTTGATTGGGATCCCCCTACTAAGCCTTTGCCAAAATCCTATTGTACATCTGGAGGTGTGGGGGTTACCAGACCCCGCCCCAAAGAAATTCTTACAGTCCAGATGTTCTTGGATCCATGTTTGCTTTGTTTGTGAAAAACTTAATACTTGTTAACCAGAAGAGTTGTGTGTGCGCCCACCAATGTTATGTCTGTAGGAAAAATTCATGATATTTTTCATACTTGTGCAGTCTGACCCTGACAAGCCAATTCAAACCTTAGATGAGAGTATGTATAAGCAGATCCCCACCCCCATCCTACCCCTACCCATACCTCTCAACTGTCCAGATTTCTGCAGAATGTCCAATTTTGCCTCATATTTTAGATCTGCTCCTTATAAAATTTTGGTTCTCTGGGAAATCCTTGGTACGTCAGTGAGAATCGACAATGAAAGTCACAAAATAATGACAGGAGTTGTACCCTTCAGAAAATTCATGTTAATGGAGAACCTGTTATTCTATCAACATTCTAATTTTGTAAGAGGCATATTTAAAAATTGAGCCTGTTTTGGGGTCTTTGTTCCCTCCATTATTTATGTCTGTGTCCAGATTTCTTCCTCTAAGAGGTTGAGAGGTATGCCCTTACCTCCACTTTTATGACAGTGTACACCTCAGATATTTGCTGTATTTAAGGTCACTACTGTCAGAACCATACAGTGCAATCCATTATAACCCCTCTTCCCTCTGTTTTTTTAAGAATGTAGGACAATGACCGCAAATCAGTGACTGATTTTAAATATTGCTCTTGGAGTAACATAGTTTTCATTATCAAGCATTTTCTGATGGATACAAAGTCTGAAACTTGCATGACTGTCATTATTTAGTGGCTACAGTCTATAACAACTCACCCCCCAAAAAAAAAATGTTATGAGGGTCAGACCAAAGCATGAGGGAGGATCGGGAATAGTTGTAAACAATGTCCTCATGCACAAACAAATGTAACTGTAAACAATGTCCTCATGCACAAACAAATGTAACCATAAACTGTGACAGTAATTTGCAAGCACTGGTATGACTGTGTGCATCCGAGATATCGGCTTCCAATCAAATTAGTGAATTTAAATGCACAAGTAATGGCTGAAAGTGTATTTCAGCTCACTACTGTCTTTTATAATCATACAGTAAAACCCATTGCAACCCTTGTGGTGTCCTACCCTTTTAGTGCAAAAAAAAAAAAGGACCACCTTTAAATGTTATGAGAAAGTTGACACAGTAACAGCATTTTTATTCATTGTATGTAAAATATAAAATCTGAAATTCAAAATATTTATCATTAATTAGTAACTGCATTGTTAATTTGCTAAAAGAAACACATTTACAAGGAACAGACCAGTAATGTAAGGCAAAAATCGGGGACATCCTGTAAAGTCAGGGGCAGTTGAGAGATAAAGGGAAAAATTAGTTGACAAGTTGCATTTTTTTATGTGCAGTGTCGCATATGCTTGAAGACTGTTACCCCAACCTGCCTCTCTGTTGCATAACAGACTTTGTTCATTCAACAAAACCCTGACATCAGCAGAGATGCTACAAAGCCAGCCCAAACTTCAAGGAGGATTGCAGTTTTATTGCAGTATTACAAATTTTACCACATGGTCCAGAACTCCTGACTCAGACTTGATAGCATGGCTCCTGAGCCTGGTTGAATTGTCAACTGTCAAGGAACTGATCTTCTCAGTCCAGTCATGTTTGAGGCCATGCTGCCAAGCTAAACAAAAAAATAGAAAATTGTTATTGGGCAAAGTTAAAAGTCGACTGCACCAGCAAAAGTGTTTCAGTTGTGAGGCTGTTGCTAATGGGAGACTTTTACTCCCTTGGTAAATCCACAACTGAGTAATTTAACAAGAAGTGTCCAGGTACATCAAGACTTGCCTTACATTGAAAAAGACCCATACAGATTTTTAGAGGGTTAAGTCTGTGAGCCGTCTTAACCTGTGGTGCAGGGTTTGAGTCCAGCAGTCCTAATTTGCCTAATGTGTGCCTTTGAATAGGTCACTTAACCAGACAGTACTTGGGTGGTAACTGAGAATTTATGCTAGGCTCTTCAATGACCCCGTGGACTGCAAGCTTAATAACTATTTGTGAGGAGGGTGTGGGACAGGTGTGAGGAGGGTGTGGGGCAGGTAGAAAACTGTGCAAAGGGAAGTGTAGGATGTTAAAGCACTTAGAGGTAGACTGAATCGGCTTTTTGGCTCCTTGTGTTAGGCAAATATACTGTCCAATGAAAACTACTGCTGCTGTGATTCTTGCTTTGCAGTTTTAACTGCTTTCTAGAGGTGCATGAAGTGAAGCACTGCTATTACGTGCCAGTATTTCAGCTCATCTACTCAAATGTGCACAATGATAAAAATATTGCCTGGTCTCACTTCTTAGGAAATAGCTGCAGTTGAGTGTGTCCAGGAAAAGTATGAGCATTAATGTCTTTCATTTCTCCCCATTTTTCTGCCTGAGTACTATCTCACAAGGTGAAGGAAAAAACAAACCGACTTCTCACTCCATCTTGTAGGCAAGTTTTATCCCAGACGCATTTTTAGTCCTTATGTTATGTTCCGACTGTCAGTGAGCAAGGTCTTAAATTTTTACAAGTAGACTTCTTTCTTAGATGATGAGAGACAAGTCACAACTGTACATGTGGCAGTCTTCTTAGGGGATGTATTCTTGGTTGTAAGCACCATCTGTCTATTGGACAACTAGAGCAAGCTCATTATTGCTATACTCCTAGGGAGCATTCCCATTAGTCCCCAGCTGAAACTCCCTGAGACCAGGACCCCCCCCGAGTCCTGCAAGTCTGGATGTCCCAAATTGAGAACGTTCTGTAAAGCTTCTCTTAATGGCTGGAGGTTCAGGTCTGATGGATTTGATCTTTTGAGTGTGAGAGCTCGCTCTTGGGTAACATAACCTCATCAATAAGTTTGAAGCAGGCTTCTAACATCATGCAATCTTTGGCAGGTATGTTTCTTGGATCAGTATCCCATTCCTCAATACCAAACTTGTACCTTTCACATGTTTGCCCTCACAAACATTTTGGCTTTGTGAGGGTCCTTCAAAGCTTGAACTGGGAAGGGTACTTGAGGGAATCTGCATCTCAGAGACTGGTCAAGACCGTGAGGCCACTTCTTTCCTGTGATAGCACACCATTGGATGATTCCTTCCTTTGGAGAAACTCATTAGTTAATTAAGCTCACCATATACTGGCATGTGACCTTTTTCCTTCTCTTTAGCATTGTCTGAATGAGCATCAAGGGGAAAGAGATGGAAGTCTGAGTCATTTTCCCAGGAGCTCTTGATCAAGGATGTCGTACGGAATATTGCTCCCTTATCTCGTAAGAAGGCAGATGCCCTTTCAACTCCATAATTGATTGGCATGGATCTTGACCAGGTTCTTGATTAGACTTCCACATATATTTTGTCCAGCTTCTGTCCTAGTGACCACACCATCTTGCTGCCTTGCCTGCTGACAAGCAGTGTAATACTTTGAGCAATATGGGTAAAAGCGCATTCATGCCACTTTGGAGTTTGGCTGTCTCAACTTTCAAGATTGCAGTCTGTAGTAGGTCAGGTGCTAAAAAGCTTTCATTCCTCCTCTAGACTAAAACAGACAAGTTGATCAGGACTCTACCATTGATTTCAACAGTTGGCTACCTTATGACTTGCTGCAGCTTTGATTGTGCTTGCACTGTAACTAAGGCAGCAGACTTGAGTCTCCACAGAATGGCATGGCCAAGTCTGTTTTTCCTCAAGGAAGAGCTGAGCAGAGCATCCTGGATGCTGTCGTCCGGGGCTTTTTGTGTTTGTCAGCTGTCCCAGGAGTGTTAACTCCAGAAGAGCTAGCAGGCCCTACTGTGGATGAGAGTCTTTGTGATCCCCCAGTAATTTGTCCCTAGCATTTTCTTCCATGTTAGGTCAACCAAACCCATGAGGAATAACGAACCCTTGCTGGCCAAAGAGGTCTTTCAGCATCAAACAGTCTTGTTCTCATTCCCTTCCAACTGTCATCCAGGCTTCCCAAGAATGCAGCTGCACTGGTCCAGGATTCACGATCCTGATAAGTATCCATGAGGTAGGAGCTGTCAAGATTGACCAAGGGTTCTTGAGGTGGTCATTGATGACCATACAAGGTGCTGATCGGGCACTAAACTGCTCTGCAGAACTCTTGACAGGCCAGTGCACTGCTTTTCAGGGGACTGAAGAAGTAGTCCTTCCTTTGGAAGGCATCATAGGTTCTCCTTGTGTCTTTTCTTGGTTCCAGAGGGATAAAGGGCTTCTGTCTAATCTTTGACTTCAGCAACTTCAGTGATCATGTATGGGACATCAGGTTGACTCTGGGTGACTCTCTTGAGGGGGAGGGTATGTGCTGAATGCCACTGATTTTGCAAGGCACTTGGATGGTGTCACTGACATGATGAATGACTTTGGATCATAATTGGGATTTGCACAAAAATTCTTATGTTGCACTGTGTTCTCTGAATGGGTACTACTATAACTACAGACATGCTGCCATTTGGGCTGTTCTGCACCCAGAATCTTTACCAAGGTGCAGATAGCTGTGATGGAGGCCTTGTACAGAGAACAATATGGATTTCTCTTCTTAAGGCCATTTGGACAGACTCCTTAGTAATGTCTCGAGTGGCACTTCCATAGTTGCTGTTTCCAGGGGTCTTGGTAAATTGGTAGATTTTTCTTCTCATCTAAGAAGATCACCTTCATTGTCAGAGTTGGAAACTGTCTAGTGTCTGCCATTCCTGCCTGTACAGAAGACCCAGCAAGTATTGTCTTCATCAGCCTGGGTAAGGATACAATTTGGGGGGGGGTGTATGCTTCAACTCTCCTGCATCTTTTAGACTTCATGTTAGTGACCACAATAAACATGGTGACGTTTGCTTATCTGAGGATGAGGGTGCTGCAGTGAGTAGCAATGTGTTAAGTTGCAACTACGTCCCACTGAATCTTCATAGATGTGCTTTTTGCGTCAGCCCCTTGTTATGCTGTGGTGTGCTGGACAGATGCTTCTCCTTATTGTCGTTGCACTATTCTTAACAGATGGGATATCCTGCAGAGGACAGCTGAACATCCGACCAGCATCCCAAAGCCTTATCTCCTTCAGGTGCTGTGCGGCAGACACATGCCATATGTCCAAGGAGTAAGGTACGCAATTGACTTATGAGCACTTAATCCTCAGAACTTCCTTGCCACCAGGCTGAATGTTTTTGTATGACTTTGGTTTGCAGGTTATTTGCCAGTTTGGTTTCAGTTTACTTACTGAAGCTTTACAAGATAAGTGCCCTGCTGTGGTCTTTTCCTTCCTTTTTTCCCCTTTTAGCATTTATCTTTTTACATGTCATCCAGGCAGGGAAAATGCGAATGGGAAGAGGCAGATTCCCCATAAAGATAGATACAAGTGCCTTTTTTGTTTGGGTGCTACTTACGACCATACTCGATGCGAGATTTGTCAGGTGGTGGTTTTGTCTTTCGACTTTTTCCCGGTGAGGGGTCGCCACAGCGGAACTCCGGTCCGCTAATGGTTGGCAGTAGATTTTTACGAACGCTGAGGTGCCAGCTCGACGTTCAACCTTCAACGAAGGCGCACCTGTCAGGTTTTTGTTCCAAAGACTCTCTGCAGTTGCCTGTTGTTCCTTTCTATTTACTTGGAGAGTCAGTGTTTGAAGCTTTTGGCCCATGGCTTTATGGCTTCTAAGTCCACCTGCCCTGCCTTTTCATCTTCCTCTTAAAAAGAAGCCTAAGAAGGGATGCAGTGAATCTGCTGCTGTCCAGCCTCTGCTAGACATCTCTGTCAGGATGGATGAAGAACCTGAGTGACTGGTGCCGGTGTTGGCTCCCTCTGCCATGACTCACTTGGAGACTGGCATGGGGCTACCTAATCAAATGACCGCTTAGGCTGTGCTTTTGTCTGTAGATGTGGAGGGAGAACCGTTGCTGATAATGTTGGAGGGGACTAGGGGGTTTCCCCAGATACTAGTAAGAGTGGAAGTCCCTGTTACTCTTATTGAATCTAGGCAGGAGTCTGAGCCTATGTTCCCCAGAAAAAGAAACTAACAAGCCTGTGGCACCTGAGGCAAAGGGTCCTCACAAGGAATGGTAGGATTTCACACAGGACCATTTCATGCCCTTACCTCCTGAAGACTGGTCGGTTCCTTGGTCTTCTACTACTCTTAAATGGCATAGGGAGTCTAAGTCATGTAAAGAGCTGGATTCTGATTCTGGTGAAAAGTCCGTGGCTTACTCTTCTCTTCATTCTCCTGTTACTTTAGGGTCTGAATTGGAAGATTCCATTTCTCCAGATTCCCTTATGGAAGAATTGTTGTTTGGAGATGCTGTGGTATTTATGATGGAACATTTTAAGTGGGATTGTTCCCAAGTTTCTGATGCCCAAAAGGGGTACTATGAGCACTTGTAGACTGACGCACCGTGTCTTTCTGCAGTCTTCCCTGTGTTGCATGCTCTGAACACTTTCTCTTTGACTTCTGAAGCCCTTGATTGGGAGATGGAAGGCTGAGAAGAGCCCTCAACAAACCCACATAAAATGGTTTGAACAAAACCTGCTGTGGCCCTAGAAACTATATCCAACTTAAAATGCTTAATAAAGGTATGCACTGAAGACCAATTAGCTGTTCCAAGGGTGGAATTGGTGTCCATCCCTTTGAAGAAGGTACCAGAAGAGGCAACAGCCCCAGTGGAATGCGCTCTAACAGAAGCAGACAAGAGATTTGCCATGAAAAGAATAACTAAAGGAAATGGCCTTAGATCTCCAGAAGGAGATGGTTGCTTAGGAACAGCCAAACTCAAAGAATTGGAATGAAAGGAAACAAAAAGCTGACCAGACTTACCAGTGGTCCTAGTTTTATCCAAATAGTACCTGAGCTGGCTGTGCAAATCCAAGATATGCAGGACCCTCTCAGTAGCACACTGAGGAGAGGAGAAAAAGGAAGGGAGTTGTACTGACTGATTCAAGGAGAACTCATTGACTACCTTGAGCATAAAAGAAGGATTAGTATGAAGGAACACAGTCTCTGAAAAATCAAAAAGGACGCGTGACCATAAGGCCCTGGAGACAGCAACAAAACAGTCTTCCAGGTACAATGTTGTAAAGAAGCAGAATCTTCAGACTCAAAAAGAACCTGAGTCAATTTTTCCAAAACAAAATTAAGGTCCCAAGGTGAAGGAATATGCTTTCTTGGAGGCCTAATATGCAGGACACCTTTAAGAAATAGCTTGACCTCAAAACGAGATGTCAAGGGCAGACAAACTGAAATGGCTGACAAATGGGCATTCACAGAAAATAAGCCAAGCCATACTGGAGCAAATCACACAAATAAGAGAGAACCAGAGGGACCTCCGCTGAAAAAAGTTCCTGGTTACGAGCATGACACCAGACCAAAAATCTCTTCCATATGGACATGCAAGGTTTTCTGGTTCAGGGTTTCCTTGCCTACCTCCTGTAAAAGCCCACATCTTCAGAAAAGAGGTGCCCGAAGGGGATAAAAACCCTATCATCCACAATGTCAGTGCAGAATGAACAAGTGGGGATGGATGAGAGACCTCTTGCCCTGTGTTAGGAAAACCAACCGGTATGGTTGTGGGACTTGCCCAAACAAAAGTGACACTTCATGATGATCCATATGGGGAATCTGCTTCCCAGACTGACATTTCCCTCTCTTGGATGACATGGACTCGAGGTAGTAAAATAAAAATAACCCCAATGGGGCAATTATCTGGTGTTACTAAATATTCATTACAGCAACAGTGTTCAATCCAACTGGCAAAAATGGTGTTCGAACTTGTGGCAAAAGAAGTTATACATAGGGCATAAAAGGGACATACAGAAACAACTATGTTCTGTACAGGAAGCATAAATGTGACATAAGGCTCAAACAAGATCTGTCTTAAGCTTGCTTATACTGGCCAAGTGACAGACTTCCCAAGGTGGGACATCCTTTCTGTACCGAATACTGCAACGGTGATATTAGGACATCACGAGATCTCTCATTCATCCTCACTTATCCACTCTTCATTTAACTCTCTGCGTGATGAAGTTTTGATTACTTTTAGAAACCAGTTCTCTGAAGACATTTTTTTTCAGGAGGCCAGGAAACCCAGAACTAGAAAATCCTTTGTGACTAAATGAAAGTGATTTTCTATTTGGTGTCCGAAGCATGACCTGAACCTTTTATCTGTGGGTATTCCTATGGTTCTTATTTACGTGAGTTACACGATTCTTGCGTGGCATATTCATCTGTTAAAGTACATTTGTGTGCCATTTCTGCTCTTCTGCCTCTAAACCCACCACTAGATTTTAGTTTCAAGTCCAGCAATTTTTGAGACATCCTTCGTATTAGTACCCAAGAAAACACGTTCCTCCTTGGGAACCTTAATTTTGTTCTTCAAAAATTGACTGTCTCCTTTTGAACATATACTTTCCTCTTCCTTGCAACACTTGAACTTGGAAAATTCTGTTGTTAGTAGCACTTACTTCTGCCAAGAGGTCTGTCTTACTGCAAGTACTCAGGGTATTTCCATCTTGTTAAAAAAAAAAAAAAAAAAAAAAAGACGGTGTCTCTTCATACTGATTCCTTTATTCCTACGGTGCTTAATCTGTCTTAAATCAAATCATTCATCTTCCTTTCTTTTTTCCCCTCTCCACAGAATGACAGAGGAATCATCACACCTTGGATTTACATAGACAGCTCAGATCTCCTTCTTTCGGCTTTTCCCGGTTAGGGGTCGCCACAACGGATCACCTGTCCGCTCATGATTGGCAGAGTTTTACGGTGTCGAGTTGCCAGCCCGGTACCCAACCTTCCACGGAAGGCACACACATGCACGCACTCACGCCTAGGGCCAATTTAGAGTGTCCATTCCACCTACAGCATGTCTTTGGGATGTGGGAGGAAACCGGAATACCCAGAAGAATCCCATGCGACCACAGGGAGGACATGCAGACTCAGCACAGAAGGCACCCCAGCCGAGGATTGAACCGGAGAACCTCTTGCTGTGAGGCAACAATGCTAACTTTTGCACCACTGTGGCCACCCCACAAAGACAGCTCAGATATTACCTAGGAAAAAAGACTGGAGAATCTGACAAGATTTTTGTTTCCTTTCATGGCAGGAAATTGGGTTTGACTGTGTCTAGACAGACCTGCTGGATTTCTAAGGTTATTTCATTTTACTATTATTTTCACAATAAGCAGCTTTCTTCTGTTCATGCTGATTCTGTCAAGGTTGTGGCCTCTTCTGGTGTTTTTCAAGGGTCTGAAAACTAGATCTATTATAGAAGCTGCTACTTGTGCCTCTGTACATACCTTTAATAAAACATTATAAGTTGGATGTAATTTCTAGAGCCGTAGTGGACTTTGCTAGGATAGGTTTACATTGTTGGAAGGCTGTTCTGTGTCTTCCTTCTCCTGTCTTTTCCAGTAGCTTTTGTGCTCTTCTATCTGTTAAGAATACTGCAATAGTGATGAAGGGCATAGTACAGTTGTGTAAGATGTTAACATAATGGTAGTTGTCTTGCTTCTCACTTTTGCAGTATTCTCACTCTCTCCTTCCCCAGTTTTCTTTTCTGTTGCCTTTCAGCTGGCCAAGAGGTCTCTTTCTTTCTCTTTCTCTCTTCCCTTCCTGGATGCACACGGTCAGCCTTTTCCTCTCTGGTACACTAGTTCTTCTGGGGCAATTAATTTCTGAGGATTAAGTGCTCATACATTACTTATGTACTTTATACCTTAAATGTAGGACGTATCTGGAAGAAGATAAGGCCTTTGATATGCTGGCCGAATGTTCGCTTGCCCACGGCAGCCCCATCTGTTAAGAATACTGCAGCAGTGAGAAGAAGAACATCTACTGTTAAGGCAAAATCTTACACAACTACACTTTCTTTTAGTTTCACTTGGGTATTACCATTGCACATTAAAACCCATTAAGTGTTCTGTTGATGGATCTCTTGCTGTTAGAGAACCTGTCTCATTTCCTCCAAAGTTAATGGTGGTTTTGTGTAAACCTTCAGGAGTTATGGGCAGTCTTTCTTGCATTGAATACTGTGGAAGAGAACTTGTTTCTGTGGCTTTTCTTACAGTCTAGGAACCAGAACTGTCATGTGTTTACAGGGCAGAAGGGTGATGTGGATATTGCATTAGACCATAGACAAGACAGGTCTGTCAGCTGTACACATTCCAGGAGACTTTAATAGCTTCAAGCCGCTCCTCCAGCCCTTCTGTTTTAGTCTAGGATTCTGAAGCCTTGTTTGGTCAAGGTCATCTGGAAATGCCAACTCACAAGATCAGACTTTCAAACATGAAATGCATTTCTTCACATCTTCTGTTTGGTGCAACAGAGGAATGGGAAATTGAAGGTGGATGCCTTATCTGTCCTGTGGCAGGAAAGATTCCTGTACCCCTTTCATTAATTCCAGAATTCAGGTAATGTGGTGAAAGCTTATTTTTGATACCTTTCTGGTGGTCAAAGATTTGGTTTTCATGTCCTTGATTGCAAAAAAAGTCTTCCTGTACAAACCAAGGAGGATCCCATCTTTCCCTTCAACTCCCAGTTGGGGTGACAGCTAACTCCATTCCAGGGTGTGGAATTTGTTGTAGCATCTTTGATCTTGTTGAACCTTGTGGCTGCAAAGTTGAAGTAACGAAATTTACTAGAAAACCTTTTTAAAGCCATCAAATGCAATCCGAAAAATCGATTAGATTCTTGGTATGGAAAGAATTATCCTGTGCTGCCATGGTCTGTCATCATGCCAGTGCTTTGTACCTGTCTAAGGCAACTGCATAATTTGGGCCTTCATAATTACAGTGCTGGGGTGCATTTATCATGTTTTTAACCCTTTGTGACCTTGTGGAGTTTGGGACTTTGAACTGACAGTAACTGATCAAATAAATCCTTAAGATGTTCTTCATCACTGTCCTCATTTGAAGAAGTCATCACTTCCCTGGGACTTGAATTTAATGACTAATATATTTGCTTGCCCACTGTTTAACTCTGTACATTCAGCAGCTGTGAAGTTCATTTGCTGAAAAAAAACGTTTAATGGTAGCCATCACCTTTGTTCCCAGGCTTGAGTTTCATGGCTTTATTTTTAGCTAATCATATTTGGTCTGTCACAAGAAGTGTGTATTGCTTAGGATTAGCAGATGTTTCCTTCTGAAAGTGGTGTCAGAATTGTACTTTTATTTTTCCCCTTCCTTCTCTGAAGCAGCCGAAACTAGAACAGAAAGAGTCTGTTACATCCTAGATGTGCACAACCAGCTCAAGTTCTACCTGAAGCGAGTGCACAAGTTCAAGACGATTGAACAGCTGTTTGGCCGCATTGTTCTAGGGAAGGAGTGGTTAACAGTTGCTATGCTAACCCTCTCTCTGAATTGCCAAGTGCTTTTTCTTTTGCCATCAGCCAGTAAGTTGCTGTCCAAGACAACTCCATGTGAGGCGGGATCTGTCCACAGCAGACACGTGTTAGGGATATGTCTGCTGCGAACATTAGTGCCATAGCTACTTGATTGTTAGTTGACACATTCAAGAAATATGTCTTAGACTATGTCTCAAGGAGGTAGGCCTTCTTTGATGTTTCAAAACTGCCGTCTGATCCTTTGTCTTTTGGGCATTTTTACAGCTCCTACTTCCCAAATTGTTTTGTGCTTGGAATTCTTCTTCTTTGTGTACCTAGAAGGAGAATCCTGAGGTCAGCTCCTAATTATCATTTTGCCATCTTGTTTTGTCTGAACTGCCTTTCCATTCTTCAGTTGCTGTTGGAATTCCCTTCAAATCAGGCAGATACATACTTTATACTTGTACGGGAGGGTTGACTTAATAGTTAGTGTTTCCCCTCATAAACAAAGTGCAGGGTTCGATTCTCACCTTTGTGGGAAATTGGGTAAGCTTAAAATTGCTCAAATGAGCATCTAGTATACTACTTGCCTTTAGACCTATGTTTGCCCTTCGTTTTTCTTTATTTTTATGGAGTTGCAGGAATGTAATATATCAGTGGTTGGTGCTATGTTCAAGGGCTAGTCTCATTCTGCTGGTATAGCCATGATGTCTTGGTGTATGCCAGTAGAATACTCATGCACCTGAACCGTGGAAGCTTCAGCTAAAAAATAGTCAGATTAACGGAAAGAAGGGAGGAAGGAAGTCTTAGTTACAGGCCTAATGAGATAGGCCCTTCAGTTATCTACTGATGTGGTAAGAGATCAGTTTGTCTCTCTTCAGTAGTTATGCAAGTCTGAGCATTAGTTACATGGCCTGAATCTAGAGTAGGTGGAGCATGCTGATTTATTAATGCCCTTTAGGCATGAGAAAATTATGTAAAGTATGAAGTTCAAACAGTGCTGACAATATGAAGCTTCAGTATTGAGAGGGTTTAATAATGATGCATTGATGGCTGAGCTAATTGGATGTAACTTTTTCTGATGGTTAATAATTCACCTTGATGTAATTTAGAAAGGGGTAAATGAGATAAGTGTATTAGAGTTACTTTACTTCTGTGTTTGAAACAGTGAATGGTCTAGCAATCTGAATACTTGTATGAAAGCCTTTTTGGCCTCCACGTTCATTATGAACACAGTATAGTACTGTTCTATCCCTGTGTAACATGGTATTGAATGCATTTGTCTATACTCTTGGACCATCTAAACTACTACCCAAGACCCAATAGGGTTGCATGTGTTCTGGTTTGCAAAGTCAGTTTTGAAAGCTGTTGTTTTAACTTCTGAGAGGAAATTAAAGATGAATTTGATATAGCATTGTGTAACCTTTCCACTGCCAGTGTGAAATAAATACGTCATGTATTGTCTTTGATTTGATTAAAAAATATCACAACCATATAGAATGATTCAACATTAGTTGCAATTTTAAAACTTACATGAGACTTTAAATTTGTCTTCATGGGCTGTCTGAAAATCTGACATAAAATGTGTTTGCAGTAAACAGGAACAGCACATACTGCTAAACCATTTTTAAACCACCAAGTTTCGGTAAGGCCTAATACTGCCCGTCTGTGGGCAGCTTGCTGTCATCTAGTAGTCGCTGCTTTCACAGTTGCATTCTGATGCTTGTGTCATGCCAACTTAATCTTGACACCATTTCTTGAGTGTCTGTAAGAGGTGAGCTCCTCTGCAAAATTATTTTAGGAACCTTGTTTATGATTGAGTGTGCAGCTTCCAGTGTATCTAAGGTTCCTTTACTGTTTTTATTATTTGCTGTTAGTTCAGAAGCTTATCTTTCAACCCCCATCAGTTATTTGTGTATCATACTGCTTTGATTTTAAGATAAGCAGGATGTAGACCTTTTGTAACCTTCATCAGATAATCAATTACTGAACATTTTTGTGAGGTTGGGGGGGGGGCATTACTTTTTTGCTTTAGTTTTCAGTCACCTGCTGTCATCTGCTGTGTTCTGTTGTCCTTCCTTGATCTGCATCACCAAGAGAGAAGAGATGCAGTATTCTGGTGTGGGTGTGTCACAATATTGATGGCATGGAGACATTTTTAGGCCTAGTACCTTTAAGCTTCATCTCACCTTTCACACATACAGATACATTAGTATGGCCCATGACCATGTGCTTCCACATGCAGACCTTCCATTGCACAAGAGTCTTGCTGCTTCCAAGTCTCCCTGAAATAGAGCTTCTTCTGGCCTTCGCTGGATGCTACTAAATAGGCATGAAACCCCCTCCAACCCTCTAGCTTCCAGTTTGAGGGTCAAACTTTGGTCACCAGCAATGGGAAGTAGAAGTTTTCCCTCTACAGATTCAAAGCAGTTTAGGGAAGGGACATTTGTTGAAGTGAGGAGAGTGATGGTTCTCCCTGCATAAGTCCTTGTACCCATCAAAAATGATTATGCATTGTACGTGAGCGTTGGCTATGTGCCTATGTTTTATGAGATAAACAAGCATATGGATATTCCTTACAGCTTTGTCACTTGAACTGTCTGATAGTGAAATCTAGTGTAGTCATTTTAATATTTCTGTATGGTTTGCTTGTTGCAGTGAAGATTGTTGTGATTTCTAATACAAACACAAAGCTGTTTTTTTTTTTTTTTTTTTTTTTGGAGGGGGTGATTATTTTCATGTGAGCTTAGTTTGTCTATTTTTTTAATTGCATAATAATTCAGTGCAGCCCTGTACATTGTGTGTATATATGTGTGCTCACATTTTCTCTTTTGTCTGACTCCATCTCTCAGCAACTTAGCTGTGGGTTCTCATTGATAAAATTTTGATTCTGCCTCCATGCCCTTATAAGGTCTGGTTTCCCTTGTCGAGTTCCCAGACCAGGGCCTCTCACATTCCATATAAGTTGCAGCTGTCTCTATATCTGGTGTGGTGCCGATTGGGGGTGGGGAGTTTTTAGGAGAATGGAAACATTTGGCTGAGCACGTGTTACTAGTTGTATAAACTCTGTATCAAGTCTCTCCTCACAAGACCCCTCTGCCTGAAATGTAAAGTGACTGAAAAATCTTATGCTTGAACAGTTCAGGGATAGAACTGATCTAGCCATCGAAGGTCACACAACTACTGTTAAAACTGTTAGTCATGTTTGATGTGGGTGCAAAACAGGCATTTATTCTATCCTGGTCTTCTGAGTAATCTAAGTGGTTAACTTGTTTATCATTGTACAGGAATCTCTTTTGCTTACACTTTACTTCCAAAGTAATACAGTTGCTTTCACTTTCAGTAATACGTTATATTATTTCTTTGCTGGTGCTTACAGATCTCTTCATAGATGGATAAGAGGGATTTATTGCTCTACCATTGCCTAGACTTGAGTAACATAGTTGGTCAGAACAAACTATGAAACCAATAGTGGAGTTCTAGATATATTTTTGTGAGGGGAGTTTTTCCCTTATTTGCATGCTATAGAGGCAGATGTACTTCCTGTTTAGTGACAGTTAGTTTTGTATACCATGACATTTAGTCTAGGTAGGTAACTGAACATAGGTCGTAATGGGGAATCCATGTGTGTTGGTTGTTGTATAACTACCCTCATTTGATATGTTACTAATGTGTTAACTATAAAGCGTATTTTTGAGAAAGGTGCTACTTGAGCAACTCCCTGCTGAATTGTGCAATCCTTGTTTGTACTCGTGTTTAAAGCTGTAGTGCTCCAGATTTCATTTGTTGCCTAGTACACCTGAAGTCCTCTTGCAAGGTACCAACATTACCAAGCAGAAAAGATACTAGAAACTTCCATAGTGAAAACCTGCAGAACAGTTGCATAGACTCTCTGAGGAAGTTAATCCTGGGCTCATACACACACTGGAGACCTGAATGGGTGTCGCATCTAGAGTACAGCGTTCACCAGACATAGAGAGGAAGCTGCTGGTGGGAGACTTCAGATGGTACAACTGGAAATGGGACACTAAACAATGGCAAAGTGCTTGTTGGGCACATTGATGAGAGTTGGGCTCAACATTCTAAGGGCTGTTAAAATGGCACCTCCTGTACTTTGCTGTCTGTCCGGGTACCAGTACCTTGCCTACATGATTATGAATGGTTTTGCTGTATAAACATGATACAGAATGTTATATGAGGCAGGTCCCGTAAATGGGAAGCTCTCTTAGTACCTATGTCAGAAGTACTGACAGTCTGTGGAAGAGGCAAAGCTGGATGCTTTGCACCTGGAGGGACTTGATGTTTTGTTGAAATGGTGCAGGGATTTATCTTCACTGGTGAGTAGGGGCTAACCTAGAGAAAAGTAGGACAGATATCCTACAACTGTTAGGATCGGTTAACAGAAACCCAGAAAGTACACTTCAGTGTGTGCGAGAGGGAGTTTTTGTTGGGGGAGGGTCAAACATGGCTAAAGAACACACGGAAATTGTGGTTACAACAATTGCTGTCACTGGAAAACAGTGCAGCGCTGTATTTCTTTTCCCACATGCTTTTTGCTGATAGTTAAGCCAATCAGAGTTGTAGCAAGGTAATTTTGTGCTCTGGGCAATTCCCTAAATGGTACCTCCACTCGCATCTTTGAGAAATGGTTACAAAGAGCTGTACTAGCTCATTGTTGCATACACATAGGTAAAAGCAGTTCATTCAATAAGTATCGATACTGCACTTAAGGACAGGAGAAAATCAAACCACTGAGCTGCAGGGGCCAATCGGCAACTGTTATGTCGTGCTGATCATGTTCCTTAACCAGCTGGAGCCTTGGGGCAGGTGCCATTTTTACTATGGTATCGAAGCCAGTGTTCCATAGCTGCTAAAACCACTGATCCACCTTATAGAAGAGTGACAGGTGTGGGAACAGGTGGCTTTGTGGCAGAATGAATGGCACATTGGATGTCTACTAAAATGGTCATTCAGAGGTTGTGGGTTCAAGTCCCACTAGAGTAAACTTCCTTGGTACCAGTTGTCTTTTTTCCTACTTTAGTGCCAGTAAATGGTAGTAGCTGGCACAGTGCTTATGGCTTCTGCACCTTATCAGTTAACATAGTGGGCTGGGCTAATGCTGGGGTGTCTTGTGCCAATGATGCACTTTTTGTACAAGGGCAAAATGTAATCGTTCTAATCATCTCTGGGTTATCTGTACCTAAAAAAATATGAGAGCTAAAAAACATCATGGAAGTGTATGGTTAGGCTTATAAAGATTCACACAGATAATTTGCCCAGTAACTACCAATGAACAGCATGGATGGCAATCACGTAAGCAGGTAGGCAGCCACAAAAGTATTTTAGCCCCTCCAGTCCACATAACTAGATTTATTCTTTACTCAGGACTACTGCTTTGCCAGAGACTGCCTACTTCTCAGTGATCTGTCTGGCTACATTTCTTCAGATTTAGTCATCTGTATTAAATGATGTAACCTGATTGCCCCTAGCCTGGAGAATTACTGACAGCACTACAGCCATCTGTAGTATCCTAAACCTTCTGTTTCAGTAAACTGATTGGTGAGGAGAGGGATTGTTTTGTTAAGCTCTGACCCCTCCCGTCACCGTTGATGTGATCATCTGTGTCTGTGTGAGAGCTTGCAATGTCTTCCATATGATGTGTGCTTTCACCCATCTGCCACATGAAGGTTACCATAAGTAGCTTGGTATCGCCAAACAAAATCTCTGGACTAAAAATAATATGAGCCAACATCATCCTTCAGTAGATTCAGCTTTCACAACAGACTGGACTGACTCCCCCCCCCCCCCCCCCTACAGTGGATTCAGGCTGGATAAGTTGACTTTGGCCACTCACTTTTATCCCCCTTGCTAGCTGTTCCATTACCCAGACTGCTGTTCAGATTTGGGTCCTCTAGATCATATTGAGGGCTCTCTCTGTATATCTTAAAGCTAGAAATGGTAGAAAATATAAAAAGCATTGCAAAATGAAAAATCCTTCACAAACTACTGAAAGGAGAATATCATTCCAAGTGAGAGTGTAATGCTGGCACTACAATGAAGGAAATTTTGATAGGTCACTATTAAGGCTGTGTGGGAACTTGGTGCACTAAAGGAAAAAGACAACCTGGAGAGTGTTACAGTCAGAGAATCATGGCTTTGGCTGGCTGTACATCACATGCTTAGTGTACAGGATGAATGGGAATACAAGTGAGGGAACTAAATCAGAGTTCATGAACAGACAGGGATGAAGCATTGTGGCTCATCCATGAGATCAGTGAGGGCAACACAGTCAAGAAGAGGGTGTTTGTATGTCCCAGGTTAAGGTGAAGAAGAAACAGATGAGAAATGAGATAAGAAATCGCTAGGATTGTCAGAGAAATTATTGCTGGAGACCTGAATGTGACAAATTTTTTTTGCTCCCATTTTTGCTGATCATCAAGCATCCCTCTAATAGACTTTTGCCCATTTGTTACTTCATGGTGGAAGTCCACCCAGTAGCATGAGGACAAGAGCCATGTAGAGAGGCCATCATTTAGGCAGCTGTAAGTGTTGCATGTGCTCTCGCTTGAATGAGTGTTTTATTATGACTAAACCACCCCTGAGTAAGACTGATGTTGTTCTTTCGGCATTTCCCGATTAGGGGTCGCCACAGCAGAAACCCGGTCCGCTAATGATTGGCAGTAGATTTTTACGGAGCCAAGGTGTCAGCTCGACGACCCAACCTTCAACGAAGGCACGCCCATTCACGCATGTCTTTCGAATGCTACTCGACCGTGGGGGTGACATGATCTGCAAAACCAAAAAGGCCCTCAATCAAGGGTGCCTGCCGGCAGGTGCAAGGGGGTGCACTTGCACCCCCCTGGAACCAGCTGGCTGAGAAATTAAATTTTAATTAAAAAAAAAAAAAAAAAAAGTTTTTTTTTTTTTTTTTTTAATGGCTTTCCTCTTTATGCACTCCCTTTGCATCCCATCCAGTCGCACAGACGCAACAGGTGTTTGTGCGACTGATGGTTTACGTCTTTGTCTTTCATGCACCTACCGGGAATTTGAATTCCAGAGGACATTTGGACTGCGGACGCGCTGGACGAATGTAGAAGTGAGAGGTAGGTGTAGGTGTGTGCGTGTCTGTGTAAGAAATAGGTAGGTTTATGTATATATCATTTAAGAGACAATGCTTGTATTTCACCTTTCAGTTCTGAAATTACTATAACTATTTCTTAAATGATTCAAAATTGTTTAATATAATGCTCAATTAACATCTGATTATGGCTTTTTCCTGTATGTAGTAATTGACCAGAAGATTTAGCAGGGAAAATGTTATGCGTTTTACCACAAAGGAAGTACATTTTGTTATACTGTGGCTTCACGGGTAATCACAACTTGAGATGGTGTAATTAACATGAGGTACTGATGCAAGCTGGCTTATTCCTATGAATTATTTTAATATGCATTTTTCTACTATTAAGTGACAAACTGAAACATACCCTTTAATTGGAGGGAGGTGTGCATTTGCCACCTCTGTGATAAGTTGCATCCTCTTGTTAAAAGTACCTGCTTAGTTCCAGTCTCTTTTGCTTAATCTCTGTTCTAGTTTAATCAAAGGAGGATTTACTTACTATCCTACGTAATAGGTGCTGTGTGAATTAATGGCTTACTTAATCTAACAGCTGTACAACTACAGCATGGCATGCTAAGTGGGTAACCTCCATGGGATGATTAACTGACTGGTTAAAGACAGTCTGGTCAAGGGTGCTTATCATACTTCTCAAGGCAAACCGTGTCACTAAAGATCCCAAGATAGGTATCCGGTCCAGCAAGTTTATTTGAGACAGTTTAACTTGTAAGCAGAGCCTTTTCACAGTAACCAGTTAATGTTTACAAAAGAATATAGCTCAAAATAATTAAATCTTTACTAAGCCTTAATTTTAAATAAGGTGATCTTATAACTGGGAGATATTCATTGCCTATTGGAACCAGTAGATTATAGTGCCTTTTATTCCACTAGAATTTTAATTAATAAATTCATTAATTTTCAGATTATTGCTTAATTCATGGTCACGGGGATGGGGATGGGGGGGGGGGGGTAGATGGAGTCTTTATTACCATTTGGTGACAGAAAGGCTTAGAAACTTATCCTGAACAGCGCATCAGCATATTGCAGGGTGCACAGACACATGCAATTTCATGTGGCATACATACCTAGGGACAGTTTAGAGGATTGCCAGTTCACATATATGTATTTGTGATGTGGAAGAAAAAAAATGCAAATACCAATGAAAAAAAATGAATGGGGGCTGGTAGGATGTGCAGATTCCACACAGAAGGCAAGCAGTTTAAGAGCTAAACTGGAGAACCAGGTACTATGAGGCAGTAATGTTAACTGCTGTGCAACTGTGCCACCCTCTACAGCATAATCAGTCAATCAATATCAGACTGATTTAGCATATAGATATGGGCTAAACGATGCTGCTTTAGAATGCTGCCTACAGAAACATTACAAAAAATTAATATACACCATTTCTCCCTGCACTCATGAGGCACCCAGACGTTCCTGGTGTCTAAACATACTACTGTTGAGGTCTTACAAAATATAAAAAAAGAGAAGTATTGCAACAAAAAATCTCACCTTTTCTTTTAAATCCTATTGATCCCACCTCAGAGACAGGATTCAGTTGAATTGTCAACAATTCCATAGCTGAATTAATACAGCATCAGAACTGCAAGTCAGCACTTAATAATACATGGCACTTTAGGTTTTGACAAAAGCTGCGGTGGTGGTGCTGCGGTAGTGTTGTCGCCTCACAGTAAGACTTCCTGTTCGATTCTCAGCTAAAGCATCTTCTGTGTGGAGACATGCGTGAATGGGCGTACCTTCGTTGAAGGTTGAGTCAGGCCTGGCAAGTTGGTACATAAAGATCTACTGCCAATCATTAGCTGACCGGAGTTCCGCTGTGGTGACCCTTAACCGGGAAAAGCCGAAAGATACAACAACAACAACTTTAGGTTTTGACAAAATGAATCATGACAACATGTAATGTTCACTATTTCATACCTTCAGTAAATTGTTTTCTCTGAAAGTCTTCAGCATGAAGCTTTCTAGAATCTGGATATTAACAGTGGCAAGGCTTTCAAAGCACCAGGGCACCTCCACATGCCCTAACTACCAGGGTCTTGACAGTGCCAAATAAAAAGGCAGTTAAGGTGCCAAAAGTTTCAGAGCTTTCCTGCAGCTGAGGTGTGCTACCTCTGAAAAATTTATGGAACTGATTGCCCACTGGTGATCCATCAAGGCTGAGTAGAAAGGTATCCTGGTCTGGATAACCTTCCACATATTAATCTTTCTGAAGAAAACATTTGTGTTGCTTTAAGCGAATTTAATACTTATCGTTGAAAAATGTATTTCATGGACTAGCATGCCTTGTAGGAGAGTTTAACTTTATAAATGCTTGAATTAGAAAACTTAATTTTTACTTTTTTCTTTTTTTAGGGACTCTCGCTGAATTTTTTTACCTCAGTATCAGTACTTTTCCTGGCAAGAGCGTTACCAGCTCTCTCAGGCTCTGCTACCTGTCTGTTAGCTTCCCTTTTGTTTAGGCCATGGAGCAGCTATGGGTTTCCTTAGCTCTTACTTCCCAGGTCCACAAGAGGAAAATTGCTATGGCATTTTTGGGTGTCAGGCTGACTCCTTTACTGCAGCTGATGGATGACCCTGCTGTGGCCTGAATTGGTTCCTCAGAACACTCATCAGTGTCTCTTGGTTGCTTTGGTGTAGCTCCTTGTGAAACCTCTAAGGACCTGGAGTAAGACATGTCTTCTTTGGTTTTATGGTTGTCGTTTCCAGGCAAGGGAGAACCACTCTTTTCAGTCTCTGAGGAAGGAGTGGGTAAAGGTTTACTGCACATTTGGTTATCATGCCTGATACCTGGGATATTGCCCCTGCCATGAGACAGTCTTTTTTTCCCAGAGTTTCCCATGAAGGGAAACCAATAACCACACCAGTGACTATGTGAAGCCCACCAAAAACTTAAACAGCCCAAGTCATGAAGGGAAACCAAATGTTACTTTTCCTGTTCTATTACCATGGACAAGGAGGACTTTCTGTGATTTGCTAATGAATTAATTTCTGTTTTTAATATTTCAAAACCTGTTTCTTTACTCACGCCAAAAAGAAAAATATTTCCTTCTCATTCTGACATTGAAGGTCTCTCCAAACACTATGTTATTGGGTGACTTCAACTACCCAAACATTGACTGGGAAAACTACTCAAGCCCAAACTCCCTCGCCCAACGGTTCCTTGAATTTATAAACTCTAACGCGGTGGAACAACTGGTCACTACTCCCACAAGAGGGGAACAACATATTGGACCTGGTCATCACCAACATGGGGACTCTATGTTCCACACCAGAGGTAAACCCCTCATTGGTAAGATCAGACCATAAACAAATTTCCCTGGACATCATATCCCGTCCCCACCCCCAGCCAAGGAAATCACAGTAAAGAATTTCTCAAAAGCCAACTTTGCACTTCTCAAGACTGAGGTGGAATCCTTCAAAGCCCCTGGGCCAGAGGATAATGCAGCCCAATCCGCAGAATCCTTTACAAATGCATTTTATGAGCACCTGCAGGAATGCATGGATTGTGCTATCCCAAATAAAACCAAGACTCACTCCTCCAAAAACAGGTGACCTGTCTGGTGGACCCCAGCCATAAATAAGCTATACAACAGAAGGAGGAAGCTGCTACATGACAGAGCAAAATCCCAAAAAGGGAAGGCATCTCTGATCAGTATTAGCAAGAAACTTCGATCCCTCATAAAATCATCAAAGGCCAGTTTTGAAAGGAAAAATAGCCCTAGACACTAAAGATAATCACAAGGCCTTATTTAGTTATGTCAGGAATATGGGTGGAAACTCCCAGATATGCTCTGAATTGTTGCATAACGGTACAAAATATACAGAACCTGCAGACATAGCCAACATCCTGGCAGACAGATTCAGTGCAAACTCTTCCCCCCCAAAGGAGCAAATGCCTATCCCAACTGAATGTAACCTCCCTGACATCACAGATGCACAGGTGAAAGCTGCCCTCTCCAAAGCAAAAAACACAGCATCTATGGGACCGGACGGTATCCCAGGCTGTGTCTTAACACGAGCTCCAAGAAGAACTTAACCCTCACATTAAGTCACCGTTCATACTTAGCCTTACTACAGGATATGTACCCAAAGAATGGCGTACAGCTACAGTGGTCCCACTCCACAAAGGTGGTGCCACAACGGACGCCGGGAACTGTTGCCCCATAAGCCTGACTGGTCTGGTCTGTAAAACTATGGAGCATATTATCATGGAACTCATAAACAAAGACATTGGGAGCCTCCAGACACTGGACCCTACCCATTTCGGCTTCAAGGGCAGATCTTGCCTCTTAAACCTAGTTGATTTCTTTGAAACAGTTACCAAAGCCATAGATGAGGGCAAGGTAGTCCACAAAGCCTACCTGGACCTCGCAAAAGCCTTCAACACAATATCCCCACTCGGGCATCATAAATAAGCTTACCAGCTTAAATATCAACCCCTATATCACAAGATGGGTTGCAAACTGGCTCAGGGATAGAACCCACATGGTCAGAATTGCAGGTGCCATGTCCGAATCCAAACCAGTTACAAGTGGCGTCCCACAGGGTTCAGTTCTGGGACCTCTCTTGTTCGGTATATACTTCTCTGAGGTTCAGGCTAACACAGGGGAATTATGGCTGACAAAGTTCGCAGATGACTGCAAACTGGGGGCCATAATCGAATCTCCCGCCGACACAAGCATCCTCCAAAAGGGTCTCTCAGAGACGGATGCTTGGTGCCAGAGCCACGGCCTCGAGCTAAATGCTAAAAAGTGCATAGTCATCCCCTTTGGGAAAAACAAGGTGCCCACAAATTACCACATAGGTGGTAATCCATTAAGTATAGAAGAAGTAATTAGAGATTTAGGGACCAACGTAGATAGTAATCTCTCCTTTGATAATCACGTTGCCAAATTGGTTAGAAAGACCTTCTATGTAGCCCACCTTATCACAAAAGAGTTTGCATCTAGATCAAGAGAGGTCATTGTGCCCCTCTACTCGTCACTCATCAGGCCCATAATTGAATACCATGCCCCTTTTGGGATGTACCTTACCTGAAACCTGCAGCAACTGGAGAGACCCTAAAAGTACCTCACCAAGAGGATCATGGGCTACAAACAGATGTCCTATGCAGCTCGACTAAAGAAACTCAAGCTCTACTCAGTTGCTTACCGCCTACTCAGAGGTGATCTATGCCTGCCGTACAAAGCCATGTCAAACCCAGAATTAATGGACATGCTCCACCTCAAAAAATCTAAGTCCCTTAGAGCTACACGCTCCAGGGTCTTAAACCTCAGCACAAAAATAAATAGGACATGCTGGAGGGACAGATTCATTTCCCAGAGGCTCCCCTCACTCTGGAATAGAATCCCAATTCATGTTGGACATAGCCCCTCACTGACCCTCTACAAGCAAAATCTGGACGCGTGGATGGGAAATCGCAAATTCACCCCTGGGATCTCTTCTGTGTCCCTGCTAGACAGAGGCACAGTAAACTAATCTTAAAGGGTACCTTCTGAGACCTACTTTACAGAGGCACAGTAGGCTAATCTAATAGGGAGGTGTAAGCCAAATACACTGTGGCTAGGCTTATAAATGCCCTAGGGCAGATAGCCTAGTATCTACCTATGAACATTGACTCTCCGTGAGAAGAACAGCGAATGGAGGTGGGGGGGGGGGGGTTACTTCAGCGATTCCTCAAAATCAGAATATTCAGCTTCTGGAGAAAAGAGTTGCTTCAGATTTCCCTCCAGAAGACCTATTTTTATGACATCTTAGCTAAAATTAATGTGGTATTTCAGTGGGAGCATAATGAAATCCTTACTTAACATCAAAAGTGTTATGATTTGTTGCAATTGGGTTTTCCACAGCTTGCAGCTTTCCCTCTGCTTTATCTGCCTTTGCAGCATGTCTGACGGGGAAATGTCGTGCTCCTAAAAACTTTGATAGGTTGTACAAAGTACGTTAAATTCATGTTTTTAATCCTAAAGCAGACCCTACAGTTATTTCATATCTAAAGCTTCTGCTGCTAAACATATTGCTAATACTAACAAAGTTCTCTGACTGGTTTGAGAGTTTTTCATAGAATAGAAAAAAAGGCTTATTCTTTTGCTACTTCAGTTTTCAATATTTTGAACTGCCAGGCTCGCGTGTCAAAAATTTTGCTGGCGTCTTTTGAGAACATAGTAAAGTTAATTGTTAATGTCCCCTCTTCTGGGCTAAAGAATTCAATGAATGCCTTAGTTGTACCACCTACTGTTCATGAAACCAGACACTCTGTAAAGTGTTCTTTTGATTCTGCTGATGCTGTCTCTAGAGCTGCTGCAAGGGATTAAGTTATTAGATGATTTGTTTGGGTATATTCTCAAAACTTGCCAAATAATGTTAACCTCTGAATTTAAATTCTCACTTTAAGGATGTGCTGTTTGGCACTTCTGCTGCTAAGGTACTTAAAACATTTGATAAAAAAGGGAAATCGACTCAAGTGGTGACCCAATTTTTTTAAACCTTCCTTTTCTAAGTTGAATAAAAACTTTCTCTAACTCGGTACCCCTTTTCAAAAAGAAGTTTAAGCAGCAAGGTGCAAATAAACAGGATTTTTAAAAGCAATGTCAAGGAGGGCCTAAAAAGAAAGGCAAAGCCTTCCAGAGCAAAAGATAGTCCAGAACATCAGAATGACTACTTGCCTGTCTAGGTAACTCCTCCTTCCATCCTAGCAATCCATTCATCAACCTAAGTGTGCATCTTTCCCAGTGGTATTGTATTGTTTCAGAAAAATGAGTTCTGAAGTTCAGTAGGGACAGAGATGGCAAAGGAAGGCCTTCAATCCTTTTCAGGGGAGTCCTCCTCATCTTGTAAATCAACATCCCAATTTCCTCCATTCCATTTCATTCCAGTTTCATAGCATATGTTGTCTTGGGGGTCATAGAAATAATGCCCCTCAGATCAGATGAGCAATTTTTTTATGCAAGGATCTTTCTGTTGCCAAAGAAAGAGGAAATTTGAATACCAGTCATAGACCTTTACTTTTTGTCGAGGTCCCAAAGTTCAAAATGATGATCATATTAATCACTGCTTCAGTAGCTTTAAATATATGGATTATATTCTGCCAAGGATGTAACAGCCGACCAGCATTCAAAGCTTCTGGGCACTTTCTATTTGCCCAAGCTGTCAGGCAACTTGAGCCGAGTTGACTAAAAGACAAGTTTGCACGCAAAGCTCTTCAGAGGTTTACTGCCTCTGAGGGGTATGCTCCTCTGAGGCTTTTGAGGATCGACTCAACTTGTGCTTTCCTTTGCTGGGCAGATAAGTTCCCTTTGGAAAAAAACATCCAATTTATTTATGTTCTTGATGTTTTATTACTTTCGTGTTCAAGAAAGTTATTTTAAAGGTAGCAGTGTTGTGTTTTAATAGGTATCTTGCAACATGCTGCACTCGTTTGTTTCTGTCAGCTTAAAAGTAGTGTAAATTTATCTGAAAAACAAATCTGTGAAGTAATTGTTTATTTTTCTTTTGTGGGGCTGGTATAGTATTTTAATGTACTCTTTACTCTGTCTTTGTCAAACTAATGTAACTTTTGTGGATTGCTAGCATTTGCTGACATTTGTAGCGTGTCTTACCCAGGAAAGAGGCAGAATTTTCGCTTTGTCCATGGAACAGACTACTGGTCCCATAGTTGGTCCTTTTTTCCAGCCACAAAAAGAAAATGTTAAGCAAACTGTCTTTGCCACCATAGCAGGCTAGCAGGTGGGTGACTCTGCTGTGGCCATTTATTGCACCTCAGACTACTTGTCTTTTACTCTGGATCCCTCTAGTTTTGTGCCTAAAGCCACTATGTACTCTGGGTCAGCTATGTCCTCTGCAGCTGTTGGGATCCCCTTAATGGGCAAGGGAGAGCCACTCTTGTCATCCTAGGAGAAGGAACAAGGAAGGTTTTCCTGTTTTGTCAGAATGGCGTGCCCATTCCTGCAGAATTAGCTGCTGCCAAAAAGGGGCAAGCTAATTCAGAGAATCTTTTAGATTTTTCAGCCCTCCTTTTCCAAATTGTCCAAGGGATCTATCTCCTCATCCAGATTTAGCAAAAGCCAGAACAACTGGTCTCAACAAAATTCAGGTAAATGGATGCTTAAGAAGAAATAGTAAGGGGGTTCCAAAAAGAAGTCTTAAGCCTCCCAAAACTAAGGACAGCACCTTGTGACTTCCTCCCACCCTGGACTTTTTTTTTTCTTCCATAAAGTCTGACTCGTCATTTTTCTCTTTGGCAATAGATTGTTTCAGACAAATGGGTTCTGAAAATCGTGCAGATGGCAGTAGCAGGAAATTCTTCCTTTCCAGGGGGTCATTCCTCATCCTCCAGAATAGACTGTCTTGTTGTTTTAAACTGTTCTTCATCACATGCTGTCCCAAGGAACCAGTTCCTCCCTCCCAGGTCAGGACATTTTTTTATTCAAGGATGTTCCTAGTGCTAAAGAAAGAAACTGCTTGGAGACCAGTTCTGGGTCTTTCTTTCCTAACCCTGTTTGTGTTGGTGCCCAAATTCAAAATGTCACTTCACAACCTGTTACCTCCTCTTCCTCTTTCAAGTTTTCAGGTAACACTAGACTTAATATACTTATCACATCCCTATTTAACCAGACTTCAGACTTTTCTTAAGGTTTTGTGTGTCTGAATCACATTATTAGTATTCTGCCTTACACTTTGGACCATTCACTGCACCAAGAGTGTTCACAAGGTCTCTAATTCTAGTTATAACCCATTGTAGGCTAGGAGTCTGTGGATGTAAGAAGTAGGTAAGGGCGTGTATGTGTGTGTGTTTGTAAGTAAGTGGAGGTTGGAGTGTGACTGGTAAGGGGGGAGGGGTCGTACGTCGCATATTGTTTCCTCAGAGGAAAATGAATTCAGCTGAACCGGTACAAATTGCTGTCTGCATAGTCTGGTTTATTATTCCTTTCATATGGTGTTTGTAAGCATGAATACTATCTTTACCTAAGAGTAAATTAGGCCCCACGCAAGCAGATATTCTGTCTTAACAACTTAGGAGTTTGTAAGAGGTGCTTTTTCACAACGGCAGTAGAAGTTGCCCACTACACCTGTGCTTTATGCAGATTGTCCTTTACCTTATACACAGGGAAGGTGACGGGATGATAGGACAGAGCTTGTGTCAAGAAGAGAATTGCTGACACTAGAACATGTATATTTTCTGACAAGCTCGTTTTACTAGTTAGGAGAGTTAATTGGAAGAGATGTCCACCCCTCTTAGCATCATTTAAAGTCCATCATCTTGCAGCACTAAACCTGAAAAGTGCAGTCCTCTAGCTGCCTGAATCCCTCCCAGTCCCGAAACAACGCTAGAGTGATTCTAAATGGGCACTAGAAAGGATATCTAAACCTCAGCTTTGGCCGGCTAAGATCTAGCTGTATTCAACTGGACGTATAAGAGAATTTAAGTACCTTTTATCTGCACATTTTTCAAATAATACGGCATTTAAATTGATTTATTTGTGTTACATTGAGTATTAACTGAACTGGAAGTTTTGACTCTGTTTTGTCAGTTAATCTTGGTGGCTTTGAAACTGAGATCCCCCCCCCCGCTTGTAAATTTGTGTTTGGATACTCCTTCTGGGCCCATCTCATTTGCTCACTCAAATGAGTGCAGTGAGATCATATTCTGATTTCAGGCACTCCTACTGTGTACAAAGAGATCATCTGGTAAAGAAAAAAAATGTTTAAGCTTGTTTCCTGCCTTTCCTGTAAGTGGTTTAGACTGTTTGTAGGCTTCTGATGATCCAAGCCTTTCTGTTTTGGAGGGAAGCCTTCTATCTTAATTTTGTTTCTTAGAACTAGCCAGTTTTCTAGTTTCAGCACTCAAATCTGTTTCTTTGAACTCGGCACTTGTTCAGAACTGGTTGTAAGCACTAAATAAGCTGCAAATTACTACAGCACTCAACTTTCCTCACTTGTCTAGAGGAAAGCATTTTTTTAGTACTTAATAAATAAGCACCTATCCAGACATGTCTAAGGGTCAGCTCATGGTGATTTCTCCTGTCTACCTGATGAATCTGGGCATCTTTGGGCAATGCAGCAATTGCCTCATGTACACAGACAACCCTCTCCTCCTACCACCCAACACTACAACTTGTGAGAGATGCACTTGTATTGCCAAGCTGGAAGCAAAGCTCTCTTCATTCAAGACTGGACTAGACAGTCAAGAGGAAAAGGTAAACCTTGCACCACACCACACTCATCACATAGTCCCTCAAAACCTACACCACCAAAACACACACATAGAAACACAAAACACACACCTACATTCGCGGAGGCTCTCAATAAAAACCTGCCCAAGCATCAGGGACCTCCAAAGCAGAAATGCAAGCAAACTCCACCCCCCCAACACAACCCAAATGACATATAGCCCACAAACTCAGTGTGCCACTCAACCACAGCCCATAAGGCATAGCAGCGTACCCAACACTCTAGTCATAGGTGACTCTGTAGTCAGGCACACTGATGTTCCACTAGCCTAAACAAGGAGAAATCTACTGTCAGCTGCCTGTCTGGTGCCAGGATCCGCCACTTAACACAAGAACTCTGGTCACTCCACAACAAGTACAAATATGACACTGTCATTGTCCATGTTGGTGTGAATGATCTGAGATGTACCTCTCTGGACTACATGAAAAGAGACATGGATGAGCTCTCCGATCTTGTAGCCCAGGCAGTTATGACCCTGGCCCTGAGTAACATCTTGCCATCACCCAGAATGATGCCACAGTACAAGGACAAAATGAAGGACTTCAACAATTGGCTGAGCTTCTGGTGTCATTCTAAGGGGATCCAGTATTTGTCTGCCTGGGACGACATGATCGACAGACCACAATGCTTTGCCAGAGATGGCTTGCACCTGTCGCCCTTGGGATTCCGGATACTGGCTAAGGCTCTTGCCACCCCTATAGTGCCTTTTTTAGGCAAGGTTCAAATGACAAATTCACCACCGTAACAGGTGCAAGCAAAATCTGGGGGTAATGCTACTCAATGCTAGAAGTCTAGACCTCAAAATGCACTCACTCAAGGCACTCCTTAAAATGGAAAACATTGACATCTGTGTAGTGACAGAGACCTGGTTCAAAGCTCCGGAGAGCACCCCTGCATTACCAGGCTATAATTCATACCACACCTTTCGGCCACCTAACCTGGAACGAAGCACTAAAGGTGGAGGCGTGTCCATATTCATTAAGGATATCCACACCTTCAGGCTAGTTGCACAGCATAATGCATCCGAGATTATCCAAGTGCAACTAATTCTGGGCAAGACCGCAATCCAAATTATAGCTTGCTACAGACCCCCACCATGCTCCAGGATTCCCACTCCTCATTTCTTGATACAATGGAAAGTATTAGGATACAACCTAACACCCTAATAATGGGCAATTTCAACTACCCCACCATTAACTTGGAAAACTACTCGTGTATCAACTGTTTCGCTCAACATTTTCTGGAATTCATAAATTCCAGTGCCTTGGATCAACTTATTCACACCCCCACCAGGGGCAACAATATCTGAGACCTGGTCGTTACCAGCATGAGCAGCCAGTGTTCCACACCAGAGGTCAATTCCTCATTGGTCAGATCCGACCACAAGCTAATCACCCTAGACATCCACATCCCACCCCCAATTAGGGAAACCACCGTAAAAACGTCTCCAAAGCCAACTTCACACTTCTTAAGACAGAAGTGGCAAACTTCATGACACCCATGCAGACAGACCATAGAGGTACGACTGCTGAATCCTATACAAATGCACTTCATAAGCGCTTGCACGACTGCATGGATCATGCTATCCCTAATAGAACCAAGATGCTATCCTCCAAAAAAGGAAGCCAATCTGGTGGTTCTCTGCCATAAGCAAACTCTACAACAGAAGAAAGAAACTGTTGCAAAAGAGTAAAATCCCATGACTGGAGGAACTCCCTGGACAACCTCAGTAAGAAGCTGAGATCCCTCCTAAAATCCTCCAAAGCTAGTTATGAAAACAAAATTGCCACTGACTCTAAAGACAACCACAAAGCATTCTATAGCTATGTCAAGAATCTCAATGCTCTGAGTTGCAGCACAATGGCACTAAATATACAGAACCAACTGATATTGCCAACGTCCTGGCAGATAGGTTCACTGCTAACTTTACCTCCCCTCTCACCCCCTAGAGGGCCCATCTCTGTACCGGAAGAATGCAAAGTTCCTGTAATCATGGCTGCACAGGTAAAAAACACACACTCCAAAGCCAAGAACACAGCATCCATGGGACCTGACAATATCCCAGGCTGCGTTCTACACGAACTACAGAATGAACTGGCACTCTACCAAAGTACCATGTTCAGTCATCACCTCACCTCAGGCTTTGTGCCCACTGAATGGCGTACCACAATGGTTATCCCACTCCACAAAGGGGGAGCCATGACGGACCCCGGGAACTGCCTCCCCATTAGCCTGATGAGCCTGGTCTGCAAGGCCATGGAACGTATCATCATGGAACTCATAAACAAAGAGATTGGTAATCTCCAAACTCTGGACCCTGCCCAGTTCGGATTTGTAAAAGGCAGATCATGTCTCCTAAACCTGATTGACTTCTTGGAAGCAGTCACCAAAGCCATAGATGAGGGTAAGGTGGTTCACACAGCTTATCTAGATCTCGCCAAGGCTTTTGACACCATCCCCCACTCTGGAATTATAGATAAGCTCACTGAACTAGGTATAAATCCCTATGTCACAAGATGGGTTGCCAACTGGCTCGCGGACAGAACCCACACTGTGAAAGTAGCAGACTCCAAATCTGACTTCAGACCAGTGACAAGTGGAGTACCACAGGGTTCAGTCCTGGGACCTCTCCTGTTTGGTATCTACTTTTCTGAAGTACAGGCTAACACAGAAGGTCTTTGGCTAACAAAGTTTGCAGATGACTGCAAACTAGGAGCCATAATCGAAACTCCCAACGATGTGGACATACTACAAAAGGGCCTCACTGAGACAGATGCCTGGTGTCAAAGCCATGGCCTGAAGCTCAATGCCAAAAAGTGTATTGTCATCCCCTTTGGTAAAAACTCTGTACCCATGAACTACCACATAGCTGGTAGTCTACTTAACGCCAAAAATGTGATGAGACCTTGGGACACAGGTGGACAGTAGTCTCTCTTTTGATAATCACAACACCACAGTGGTCAGGAAATCCTTCTACGTGGCTCACCTCATCACAAAAGGTTTCTCATCCAGAAAAAGAGGTCATTTTTCCCCTCTACTCATCACTCATTAGACCCATTATAGAGTACAACGCCCCTTTTGGTATGTACCTCACAAGACATCTACAACAACTGGAAAGACCACAGAAATACCTCACAGAGGATTACTGGACTCAAACAGATGCCCTACACAGACAGTCTCAAAAAACTCAAGCTTTACTTCGTCGCATATCGCCTACTCAGAGGCGATCTCTGCCTAACATACAAAGCTATGTCAAACACAGAGCTGTTGGACATGCTCCACTTAAAGTAATCCCAATCCCTCCGAGCTACACGCTCTAGGGACCTAAACCTTGTCATCACAATAAACAGAACATGCTGGAGGGATAGATTCCTGTCCCAGAGACTTCCCATACTCGAACAGACTACCTATATTTGTCAAACAGAGCTCCTCATTTGCGCTCTTCAAGAAGAATCTTGATGATTGGATGGGAGATGGGAAATTCCCCCCCGGGGATCACTTCTGTGGCTCTGCTTGACAGCGGCACAGGAAAATAATTTTCTTGGATGGCAAAAGCCAGGGTACATTTTTGGCTAGACTTGTATAGGCCCTAGGGCCAATAGCCTAGTACCTACCTATGAACCTATTTGTAACCTGTGACATCGCTAATGGCTGTCAACAGTGACTGACAAAAGTGAATATTTGTTTTCTTATGTAAATTAATCATAACACTTTCAGAGTCTTGGAGAGCATCTCTCCAGCACCTCTTATGAAATGCTGCCTGGTAATTTAGCATCGGGCAGTTTATCTGGTGCATAGCTTTCAACAGTTCTATATTTTTGTCATGCTCCTTGTAAAAAAAAAAAAAAAATATATATATATATATATATATATATATATATATATATATATATATATATATATATATATATATATATATATATATATATGTATATATGTATATATATATATATATGTAAATGTTGGACAAAGATAACCCAAGTAAACACAAAATGCAGTTTTTAAGTGATGATTTTATTTATTAAGGAAAAAAATATCCAAACCTACATGGCCCTATGTGAAAGATTAATTGCTCCCTAAAGCTAATAACTGGTTTTGCCACCCTTAGCAGCAGCAACTGCAATCAAGCATTTGCGATAACTGACAATGAGTCTTTCACATCGCTGTTGAGGAATTTTGGCCCACTCTTCTGTGCAGAATTGTTTTAATTCAGCCATATTGGAGGGTCTCCGAGCATGAACCGCCTAAAGTCATGCCACAACATCTCAATTGGATTCAAGTCCAGACTTTGACTAGGACACTCCAAAACCTTCATTTTGTTTTTTTTTTTAAGCTATTCAGAGGTGGACTTGCTGGTGTGTTTTGGATCATTGTCCTGCTGCGGAACCCAAGTGCACTTAAGCTTGAGGTCACGAACTGATGGCCGGATATTCTCCTTCAGGATTTTTTGGTAGAGAGCAGAATTCATGGTTCCGTCAATCACAGCAAGTCGTCCAGGTCCAGAAGCAGCAAAGCAGCCCCAGCCCATCACATTACCACCACCATGTTTGACTGTTGGTATGCATGATGTTCTTTTTCTGAAATGCTGTTACTTTTATGCCAGATGTAACGGGACGTGCACCTCCCAAAAAAGTTCAACTTTTGTTTAGTCAGTCCACAGAATATTTTCTTCATGATTTAACAAGGAGGGCAATTGCTTTTTCACACAGGGCCATGTAGATTTGGATAGTTTTTCTCCTTAATAAATAAAATCATCACTTACAAACTGCATTTTGTGTTTACTTGGGTTATCTTTGTGTAATATTAATGTATTTGATCTGAAACATTTGTGTGTGACAAACATGCAAAAAGAATAAGAAATCAGGAAGGGGGCAAATAATTTTTCATTGCACTGTATATGCATATAGTGTGTGTGTGTGTGTGTGTGTGTGTGTGTATATGTATATGTATATGTATATATATATATATGTATATATATATATATATATATATATATATATATAAAATTTTAGATGTATTATTTTTTTCATGCAGTATATGTAACAGATGTTCTTCGTCTTCCATTGCTGCAGTCCTGACTATTTGGGGTATAGTAGTCCGGTCCAGTCGGCCCGAATACAGAGAGTAAGACTGACGCTCGATCATGGGCGCTTTAGGACGACGCAGTACGCCAGGGTACTAATGCGCATGTCCGACGCCATATCCTCAGTCTTTTGCCGCATGGTCCGATGCAGAAGCAATTTTGCGAGTGCAGGTTGGCGTTCTGAGATATTTCGAAACCGGAGTTTCAGACCGAAACAGAGTTGGTAAGCACCCCGTGGGGAACATTTTGGTTTTTCTTGCCTCAGTATTTAACCGGATGTCAGAAAAAGTGAATAACTGTATTTCTTGTGGGAAACAGATATAGGGATTATCATACATTGTGTATACCTTGTTTAGGGCCTGAGCACGACGTTGTTGGTTGCTCTTGTGCTAGATTTAACAAACGCACTATTAAGAGGAGGCTAGATTGTGCTAGGTTAGTGTTTGGGAAGCGTGCATAATTATAATATGCCGGATACTACTACGGCCCTGCTTCATCCAAGAAGCGCAAGGATAAAACAGTGAAGCCTAGGGTTGATGAACCGCAGTCTTCTTTGGAAAACTCAGTGGAGCCAGAGGTTTTGCCAGGAGTTTCCATGGAGTCTCAGGCAGATACTTTGTTGTTACAGGATGTGCCCTCTCAGGAGGTAGGCCAGGCTGAGGGGGCCTCTCTCAACTCTTCTTCCCTCTCTTCCCAAGGTAAGGAGGGCCTCTCCTTCTGTTGCCAAAGCTTCTTTTAGAGGTAGGCCAAGTTCAGCTTCTGTGGGGCTTCTCCTAGCATTTCGGCTCTGTGCCTAAGAAACATATGCTTAAAATGGCAGAAGATTTGATTACTATGATTAGAGGTTCTATGCCCCCTGATAAGAGGCCTAGAGGAAACAGGAGTTTGATAGTTTTGAACAGTGTTCACAGGCTTCAGAGTCTTCTGTGGAAGACTTACAGGAGTATCCTACTTATTCTGATGTGGATGATTCCACTCCTACAGCTTCTCCTCCTGAGGATTTTCATTTTCAGAGACTCTACACTCCATGAGGGAGCACTTTACATGGGAAGGCCAGGATTACTCTGATTCCAGGAAGAGGCTTAGGAATTCTTGTTTTACCCCAGCATAGGCCCTTAGCTATTCCTCCTGTGTTGCATGTGGTGGAGGATGTTTTTGCAGAGGCTTCCTGAACCCTGACTCCTTGCCTCCTGCTCCTGTTAAGCCTGATAGGTATTATAGGGCCGAAGCTCATAAGTATTTGTTTAAGAGTCCCTAGGCGGACCCAGAAACTGTTTCTCAAGGGCCTAAAGGTGTTTAAGCTTCTGTGGTTAAAAATCCTGTACCCTCTGATAAAGAGGCAAGGGCTTTGGATAGGTGGGGTAAGAAAGTGTATACTTCTTCCACTCTAGCCATGGGCGTTGAATTGTCAGTTTCACATGCTAAAATATCAAAATTATCTCCTTTCACAATTGAAATCTAAGGTGGATGCTTTGGCGGAAGGTATTGAGTGTAAAGAGTTGCTGGATTTGGTTCATGTGTCTGAACAAGTGGGTAAGCATTCTTTGCAGTGTGGTTTTGATGCTGTTCAGACCGTCCCGAGGGTGGCTGCTACTAGTTCTGTTCTTCGCAGACATGCCTGGTTGAAGGATCAGAATTTAGCTGAGCATGTTAAGACAAGGATTTTGGATGCTCCTTTACAGTCTGATGTGTTGTTTGGACCGCCTGTGGAAGCAGTTTTAAAGAAAATGGAGGACAAAGCTAAGTCTATGCAGACTGTTAAAGATTTTGCAGGTGCAGCCTCAAGTTTAGCAGAAATTGGCCTGCTAGGGGTGGACATATCCTGCTTATGATACCCAGTCTAGGGGTAGGTATAGACGTGGTAGGGCAGGGCTCAAGGTTCTTTTAGGCCTAGATCAGGAGTTCACCTGCTCAGACTTCTGGTGAGGGCAGGGGTCAGTCCTTGCAGACCCAATGACCTGCCTTTTCAGCTGCCAGTGGATTCTCCTCTGGCAGCTCCTTTGGGAGGAAGACTGTCTCTTTTCAAAGAAAATTGGGATTTAATCACTCAAGACAGATGGGTGCTGGATATCATTCATCACGGTTACAGATTTTATTTCCACACAATGCCCCTTTCAAAGGCATGCCATCCTCCTCCACAAAGAAAAGAGGCTCACAAGCAAGTTTCTCAGTTACTCCAAATAGGGGCCATTCAGCCAGTCCCTGTATCAGAAAGGGGCCTAGGAATTTATTCTCGCCTGTTCCTAGTACCAAAAGGGGAACGTGGAGACCAATTTTGGATTTATCTATCCTCAACACTTATCTGGACATTCCAAAGTTCAAGATGTTGACGTTACAACAGCTTTTACCTCTGCTGGGCAAAGATCACTGGATGGTAACTTTAGATCTCAAGGAAGCTTACCTTCATGTGCCTATAAGGCTAGGTTGCAGAAAGTATCTGCGGTTTCGAACTGGAGATTTTCATTATCAGTTCTCTGCATTGCCCTTTGGCTTATCTACCTGCCCAGAGTATTCACAAAGGTTCTGGCTCCAGTGATAGCTTACTTCAGGCTTCAAGGAATTCAAATCTATCCTTACTTGGACGACTGCCTGATTCTGGCTCAAGAAAAGGAAGACCTTCTACAGCATCTGGATTTTGTCATAGCAGTGCTAAGATGCCTAGGGTATTCTGTGATAAAGTCCAGTCTAGTACCCTCTCAAGACATGTGCTTTCTGGGTGTGAGACTGAATACAGCAGCCCAGATGGCCTTTTTAACCCCGGACAAACAAAAGAGTCTGTCACTTTACTTCCATCAACTATCTCATCAGTCCGTGCTGACTGCAAGGACAGTCCTTCAAGCATTAGGGTTCATGGCATCTTGTATTCTGGTGCTTCCCAATGCCAAACTGCATATGAGGAAGCTGCAATGGTATCTCAAAATGTATGGACACAGCACTGCCAGGATTTGGACACTGTCATTCAAATAATACCTTGCCTTCAAAAGGAATTCTTGTGGTGGGCTCAGGAATGTCACCTAAACAAGGATCTCTGTGACCCCGCCAGAGGCGAGTCAGATTTTAACGACACTGCTTGGGGAGCTCATCTAAATGGAAAGTGAATACAAGACAAGTGGCCTGCCAGACTACAGCATCTACATATCAACATGAAGGAGATGTTAGCAGTCCAGTTTGCATTGATGGCTTTCAAGGAGTTACTTCTTCCAGGGCAGGTGTTGATTCTAACAGACAACACAACTGTCATGTGGTACATCAACAAGCAAGGGGAACACATTCTTATCCTCTATGCAGGCAAGCAATGATTTTATGGGAGACTGCTAAGCCTGCAACTAACTCTTCAGGCAAGGTTTCTGCCAGGAGCACAGAACTCCTAGCAGATGTGTTAAGCAGACAAATCGTGGAACCACAAAAGTGGAAACTGGATCTTCATGTATTTCAGAAATTGACAGTGTCATGGGGAACTCCAGACATAGATCTGTTCGCTTCTCCACTAAACCACCAGCTGCCAAAGTATTGCACAAAGGGGTTTCATCACACAGCTTGGAAAGTGGATGCTCTGTCTTTCAGTTGGAAAAACTTCATGTCTATGCCTTTCCACCTCTGCCTCTTCTTCCAAAGGTATTATTAAAGGTCAGACAAGACAGGCCAAGGATGATTTTGATAGCTCCAGATTGGCCTCGGCAACACTGGTATCCACTACTATGAGTCTGGTAAAGAAGCCTCCATGGCCTTTACCTCTGATTCCTCATCTGTTATCTCAGAAGGATGGTCATCTGCTCAATGTCAAGCTTCACTCTCTTCATCTAACAGCCTGGCATATTCTCTTGAAGCACAGCAGGTCTCAACTTCCTCAACAAGTTTTAAATGTGATTATGGAAGCTAGAAGACCGAGTACAAGGAAGGTGTCGCATGAAAAATGGAAGAGATTTTTATTTTGGAGTACAGCAAAGAATTTGAAGATTTCTGAGCCTAATTTGAGTGTGGCTCTACAATATCTTACTGAGTTATTGGACAAAGGTTTGTCCTTCTCTTCCATTAAGATTCATGCTGCAGCCGTTTCAGCTCACTATGATTGTGACCCACCTTTGTTTTCGCATCCTTTGTTCAAGCAGTTTCTTAGAGGGGCAAAGAATATAAGACCCCACGTAGCTCCTACTCCTGCTTGGGATCTCAATTTTGTGTTGGAAAAACTTACTCTACAACCTTTTGACGCGGCTACTGCTGAATTGAAATACTTGTCATGGAAGACTGCTTTTCTGTTGGCTATTACTTCTGCAAGAAGGGTGTCTGAGTTGCAGGCCCTTATGGCAGTAGAGCCCTTTTGATTTTCCATAAGGATAGGTATCATACATTACTAATCCTTCCTTTATGCCTAAGGTGGTTTCTAGTGTGGCTTTAAACCAACCTATTCATTTGCCTACTTTTTATGCGGACCCCAAAATAAAGGGAAAAGATTTTGCACACTTTAGATGTACACAGGCAATTGAGATATTATTTAAGCAGGACTAAGGATTTTAGGCAGTCTCAGCAGTTGTTTGTTTCTTTTGCTTTGAGTTCACAGGGCAAGCCTGTGTCAAAACAAACTATTTCCAGGTGGATTGGCTTTTGCATTGCATTTTGTTATTCCCATCATGGCAAGGAGATTCCAGCTGGGATTAGGCCTCATTCCGGCTACTGCTACTTCAACAGCATTTCTAAGGGGTGGCAACTAAGGATATTTTGGAGCAGCTACTTGGAGTTCAGTGCATACTTTCTCTAAGCATTATCATCTTCCTATCTACTCTAAGTCTAGGGCTGGTTTTGCCACAGCTGTTTTGCAAGGCATGTTATCAGCTCCTACTTTTATAATTTGCCAGCCTCCCTTACCTCTGCTTTGGGATTCTACCCAATAGTCAGGACTGCAGCAATGGAAGGCGAAGAACATAGTACAGTTTTGTACCTACCATAAATGTAGATGTTCGACTATTGTTTGCAGTCCCACCTACCTCCCTCCTTCCCTCTGTGTTTAGGGTGGTTGTGTAGGTGAGTTTACATGCTTATATTTTGTATATATTGTATATATTGTACATGTTTTTTGGTGCAGGTTTTTGGGACTTGTCTTTTGGGTCTTCTGACATCTGGGGCAAGAAAAGACTGAGGATATGGTCGACATGACATGGAGTAGTACCCTGACGCTACTGACGCCAGTCTTATACATATGATCGACGCCAGCCTTATACTGGTATTCGGGGCCGACTGGACGCGGACTATACCCCAATAGTCAGGACTGCAGCAATGGAATCCTCGAACATCTACATTTATGGTAGGTACAAAACTGTACTTTTTCTTTCAATCCAAAGTGAGATAATGGTTCAGCTCCTACCTTCCCTTAAAATTTTACTCCTCTTCCTGAAAATTATTTTGCATGTATTTGTTCCCACAATTACAATATATTTTAATGTAATTTGCTTCTTCCCTTTTCTAAAGATCTCCTTTCCAATTCTTTATTCTCCTTTACAGTATTCAGTACTTCAGTTACAGTTGATTTTATATTTAGTTTTTCATTTTCTTTATCTAGCATTTGCTTTTTTGGCTGCCAATAACCTTAAACCTAGTAAGGCCTTGCTATGTTTGGAGAATTCAGATCCTGACTCATCTCAAAAGAATCACTTGCTCCCCCAACATTTTTGACAAATTACACAAAATACCACAACAGACAAAGGAATAAAAAGAGACGCAAAAAGCACAGATCCAAATGCTTTAATAAATCCTTAGCGCCTCGGCCCGTAAGCCTTCCAAGAGTAAAACACATACACTCACCAGCAGCCTTAAATACAATAAATTCACTAAAATGTATGTACAAGGCAGAATTAGTTCAACAGAAAACAGGTAAGATGGAGACATTAAGGTTACAATTCTGATAAAGCATTTTTATGGAAACGTAAAGGTAGGAGGGCTTCCTCTGGTTTTGGGAGGTGCCAAGGTTATAACAGTGTTTCTGCCTCTAGCTCTGTCTCATTTGTAATGTCAAACAAGCTGAAACCAGTTTGGGAGCTGTTGGTGGTCTGGAACAATTTCCTGCTCTTCCACAGGCCCAAGATCCTGGAGATTTGGATAAACTATTTCGGAACAGGAACTACAACCAAAATAAGAAAAGAAGTCGCAACAAAGAGGGACAATTGAATTATGCAGGAAGAAATGGTAAAGGACATGGCAATTTAAAAAAAAAACACGCCGGAACTCGTGTATTGATTGTAATGACTCTCAAGTTGTGAATTTATCTATTTGTGTCGTTTCTAACACAGTGCCATCAGTATTAAATTTGGGACTTAAATTTATACTGACTGCATTGCCTCGATTTACATGATGTTCTTCGTGTTTCACTGTTGCAGTCTTTCCATTTGCGTTATCTGCTTGCAGGTAGCCCTCAGATGGCCTAATTGGGTCCTGCATCGTTTGCTGTCCTTTCTTCCATGACGTCAGGTCGTCAGGGGTATAAAACATGCAGCCGACGCCATTACATCAGTCTTTCTTGTCGTGCGGTGCCCGAAGCAGAAGCAGATGTTCTTCATCTCACATTGCTGCAGTCCTTACATATGGGTAGTCCGCTGTCCTCGGTCGGCCCGAATACCAAAGTATTAGGCTGACGTCGGTCAAGGCGCTTTAAACTGACATCAGGACGTCAGGGTACAAAAGCACATGACCGACGTCATTTCCTCAGTCTTTTTTGCCGCATGGTCCGATGCAGAAGCAGCGTTGCAAGTGCCGTTCGGCGTTCTGAAATTTTTCAAGTTTGGAGTTTCAGACCGAATCCAAGTTGGCTAAGTACCCCGTTGGGGAATATTTTGGTTTTTTCTTGCCTCAGTGTTTTACCGGATGTCAGAAAAAGTGAATAACTGTATTTCTTGTGGGAAACAGATACCGCATAGGGATTATCATTCTTTGTGTATTCCTTGTTTGGGGCCTGAGCACGACGTTGTTGGGTGTCGCTTTTGTGCTAGGTTCAATAAACGCACTATAAGCGAAGGTTGGATTGTGCTAGGCTGGTCTTTGGGAAGCGGTGCAATTATAATATGCCGTCGGATTCTCCGGCGCCCGCTTCTGAAGAAGCGCAAAGACAAAGCAGTTAAACCCAGGCAGGATGAGTCGTCCGTTCCGGACGCCGGTTCTTTAGAGCTTCAGTGGAACCGGTGGTTCCGGCGGAGACTTCTCTGGAGTCTCAGGGGAGACTTTGATTTTGCAGGAGGTGGTCTCTCAGGAGGCAGGTCAGGCTGAAGGGGCTTCTCAAGTTACTGTACTCCCCTCCCTTCCTAGGGTGGTTAGGCCTTCTCCTTCTGTTTCCAAGGCTTCTCCCAGAGGCAGGCCAGTTTTAGCTTCTGTTGGTGTCACTCCTAGTTCAGCAGGGTCTGTGCCTAAGAAGCACATGCTTAAAATGGCAGAAGATTTGATTACTTTGATTAGAGGTTCTTTGCCCCCTCCTGATAAGAGGCCTAGGGTGGAGCCAGAGTTGGGAAGTTTTGAGCAGGCTTCGGATGTTTCAGAGCCTTGGCTGAAGACTTGCAGGAGTACTCTCCTTATTCTGATTCTGATGCAGATGATTCCACTCCTTCTGCTTCTCCTCCAGAGGATTTTTCCTTTTCAGAGACACTTCATTCTATGAGGGAACATTTTAAGTGGGAAGGTCAGGACTTCTCTGATTCTCGGAAAAGGCTTAGGGAATTTTTGCTGTTACCCCAGCATAGGCCCTTGGCTATACCCCCCTGTTCTGGATGTTGTGGAAGATGTGTTTGCAGAGGCTTCACTTAATCCTGATTCTCTGCCTCCTGCTCCTGTTAAACCGGATAGGTATTACAGGGTACCTGAGGCTCATAAATATCTTTATAAGAGTCCTAGGGCGGACCCAGAAACTATTAGTCAGGGACCTAAGGGTGTCAAGGCCTCTGTTGTAAAAAATCCGGTTTCTCTAGATAAAGAAGCCAGAGCTTTGGATAGATGGGGAAAGAAGGTCTATACATCTTCTACCTTAGCTATGAGGGCTTTGAATTGCCAGTTTCATATGTTGAAATATCAAAACTTTCTTCTTTCTCAATTGAAGTCTAAGGTGGATGCTCTGGCGGAAGGCATTGAGTGTAAGGAATTACAAGATTTGGTGCATGTCTCTGAACAGGTGGGTAAGCATTCATTACAGTGTGGTTTTGATGCTGTGCAGGCCTCGTCTAGGGTGGCTGCCACTGGCTCAGTTCTTCGAGGCACGCCTGGCTGAAGGATCAGAATTTATCTGACCATGTTAAGACAAGGATTTTGGATGCTCCTTTGCAGTCTGATGTGTTGTTTGGTTCACCTGTGGAGTCAGTCTTGAAGAAAATGGAAGACAAGGCTAAGTCTATGCAGGCTGTTAAAGATTTTTTTGCAAGTTCAGCCTCCAAAGTTTAGTAGGAATTGGCCTGCTAAGGGGTGGACATATCCTTCTTATGATTCTCAGTCTAGGGGTAGATCTAGGCGTGGTAGGGGCAGAGCTCAGAGTTCTTTCAGACCTAGAACAGGGAGTTCACCTGCACAATCTTCGGGTGAGGGCAGGGGCCAGTCCTTTCGTAAACAGGCCCAATGACCTACTTTTTCAGCTGCCAGATCCTTCTTGCCTGGCAGCACCTTTGGGAGGAAGGTTAGCACTCTTCAAGGAAAATTGGATGTTGATTACCCAAGACAAATGGGTATTGGATATCATACACCAGGGTTACAAATTTTATTTCCATACCTTGCCTCCTTTCAAAGGCATGCCGGACGTTCCTCCTCAGCAAAGACTGGAGGCTCACAAACAAATTTCTCTACTACTTCAAATAGGGGCCATACAACCGGTCCCTCTGCCAGAAGTGGGCCTAGGATTTTATTCTCGCCTGTTTCTAGTACCAAAGAAAGGAAACACGTGGAGACCAATTTTGGATTTATCTATCCTCAACACATATCTGGACATTCCCAAGTTCAAAATGTTGACGTTACAACAGCTTTTACCTCTGTTGGGCAAAGATCACTGGATGGTGACTCTGGATCTCAAGGAAGCTTACCTTCATGTTCCTATCAGGCCCAGTTGCAGGAAGTATCTGCGTTTCGGGCTGGGACTTCACATTATCAGTTCTCTGCATTGCCCTTTGGCTTATCTACTGCGCCCAGAGTGTTCACGAAGGTTCTGGCTCCAGTGGTAGCTTTCTTCCGGCTAAGAGGAATACAAATCTATCCTTATTTGGACGATTGCCTGATTCTGGCCCAAGAAAAGGACGAACTTCTTCATCATTTACAGTATGTGATGGCAGTGTTAAGATGCCTGGGGTATTCTGTAAATGAAATAAAGTCCAGTCTAGTACCCTCTCAGGACATGTGCTTTCTGGGTGTGAGACTGAATACAGCATCCCAGATGGCCTTTTTAACCCCGGACAAACAAAAGAATCTTTCTCTTTACTTCCACCAATTGTCTCGTCAGTCCAGGCTGACTGCAAGGACAGTCCTTCAAGCCTTTGGGTTCATGGCATCTTGTATTCTGGTACTTCCCAATGCCAAACTGCATATGAGGAAGCTACAGTGGTATCTCAAGAATGTGTGGACACAGCACTGCCAAGATTTGGACACTGTCATTCAGATAATACCTTGCATTCAAAATGAATTTTTGTGGTGGGCTCAGGAATGTCACCTAAACAAGGGACTCTCTGTGACCCGGCCAGAGGAGAGTCAGATTTTAACGACAGATGCCTCAGACAAAGCTTGGGGAGCTCATCTAAATGGAAAATGTGGCCTGCCAGACTTCAACATCTACATATCAACTTGAAGGAGATGTTAGCAGTCCAATTTGCATTGATAGCTTTCAAGGATTTACTTCTTCCAGGGCAGGTGTTGATTCAAACAGACAACACAACTGTCATGTGGTACATCAACAAGCAAGGGGGAACGCATTCTTATCCTCTATGCAGACAAGCGATGATTTTGTGGGGGACTGCTCTCAGTTTACAGCTAAATCTTCAGGCAAGGTTTCTGCCAGGAGCACAGAACTCCTTAGCAGATGTGTTGAGCAGACACATTATGGATCCCCACGAGTGGAAATTGGATCCTCATGTATTTCAGAGATTGACAGTGTTATGGGGAACTCCAGACATAGATCTGTTCGCTTCTCCACTAAATTACCAGCTGCCAAAGTTTTGCACAAAAAGGTTTCATCCCACAGCTTGGAAAAGTGGATGCTCTCTCTTTCAATTGGAGCAATCTTCACGTGTATGCCTTTCCACCTCTGCCTCTCCTCCCAAAGGTACTGCTGAAGGTCAGACAGGACAAGCCAAACATGATTTTAATAGCTCCAGATTGGCCTCGACAGCACTGGTACCCATTACTGAGAAGTCTGGTACAGGAGCCTCCATGGCCTTTGCCTTCGATTCCTCACCTGCTGTCTCAGGAGAACAGTCATTTACTCAATGTCAAACTTCATTCTCTACATCTGACAGCCTGGCATATTCTGTTCTAAACCCTGGAGGGTCTCAGCTTCCACAACAAGTTTTGAATGTTATTTTGGAGGCCAGAAGGCCTAGTACAAGGAAAGTTTACGCAGATAAATGGAGGAGATTTTTATTTTGGAGTACAGCGAAGGACTTTGATGTTTCTAAACCTAATTTAAGTGTTGCTTCAATACCTTACTGAGTTATTGGACAAAGGTTTGTCCTTCTCCTCTATAAAGGTTCATGCTGCAGCAATTTCTGCTCACTATGACTGTGACCCACCATTATTTTCTCAGCCTTTGTTTAAGCAATTCCTTAGAGGGGCAAAGAATATAAGACCCCCACGTAGTGCTCCTACTCCTGCTTGGGATCTCAATTTTGTGTTGAAGAAACTCACTCTACAACCTTTTGAGCCTGCAGCATCGGCAGAGTTGAAATATTTATCATGGAAGACTGCTTTTTTGTTGGCCATTACCTCTGTAGAAGGGTTTCTGAATTACAGGCCCTTATGGCAGTTGAGCCTTTCTTAATTTTCCACAAGGATAGGGTGTCTTTGCGTACTAACCCTTCTTTTATGCCTAAAGTGGTTTCTAGTGTGGCTTTAAACCAAACTATTCATTTGCCTACTTTTTATGCAAACCGCCAAAATAAAGGGGAAAGGATTTTGCACACTTTGGATATACACAGACAGTTGCGATATTATTTGAGCAGAACTAAGGGGTTCAGGCAGTCTCAGCAGTTGTTTGTTTCTTTTGCTTTGGGTTCTCAGGGCAAACCTGTTTCAAAACAAACTATTTCTAAGTGGATTGGTTTTTGTATTGCTTTCTGTTATTCCCATCATGGTAAGGAGATTCCAGCTGGGATTAGGCCTCATTCCACTAGGGCTACTGCCACTTCTACGGCTTTTTTAAGGGGGGTGGCTACTAAAGATATTTTGGAAGCAGCTACTTGGAGTTCAGTGCATACTTTCTCTAAGCATTACCACCTTCCACTTTACTCTAAATCTAGGGCTGGTTTTGCCACTGCAATTTTACAGGGCATTTTGGCAGCTCCTAATGCTTTATAGTTTTGCCATCCTCCCTTACCTCTGCTTTGGGATTCTACCCATATGTAAGGACTGCAGCAATGTGAGATGAAGAACATAGTACAGTTTTGTACCTACCATAAATGTAGATGTTCGAAGATCCACATTGCTGCAGTCCAATTTACCCTCCGTCCTTCGCCTCTGTTGTTGAAGGTGGTGGTGTGGTTTGTGTTGTACATATTGTAAATATGGTTAGTGCACGGGTGGTTGGTTAGTTTTTGCTGGTTTTTTGGCTTTGGCCTTTCTTGTTAGGGCCTTCTGACATCTGGGGCAAGAAAAGACTGAGGAAATGACGTCGGTCATGCGCTTTTGTACCCTGACGTCCTGATGTCAGTTTAAAGCGCCTTGACCGACGTCAGCCTAATACTTTGGTATTCGGGCCGACCGAGGACAGCGGACTACCCATATGTAAGGACTGCAGCAATGTGGATCTTCGAACATCTACATTTATGGTAGGTACAAAACTGTACTTTTGCAAGTGCTGGTCGGCCGACTCCTGAAATTTTCGTTTTCGAGTTTCAGAACTGAAGTCTTCAGCTAAAGCGAAGTACCCCATTGGGAAAACTTTTTCTTGCTCCTTACCAATGTCAGTAAAAGTTAATAATTGCATTACTTGTGGAAAGCAAATACCTCAAAGATTTTCATTCATACTGTATTCCTTGCCTAGGCCCTGACCACGATGTACCTTGCTGTCCGTTTTGTGCTTTATTTAATCAGCGCAGTGTCTGCAGTCTATATATTTTCGCCTCTAAATATTTCAGTTCTCAGTTTAATTATCCAGAAATGTCGTTGGTTAGCCATCTGACTACCGGGATTCTGAAAAAAAGCAAAGATAAAGACAGACCGCTGAGGTCCAAACTGCCGATGATGCTTGCCCTAAGCCAGTCGCCAGTTCGCCGGTACTCTGGTGTTTTCGCAGCCCCTGATACCCGCTATTTCTGATTCACAGGCCTCTTCTGAGACCCATTTGGAGTCCGGTATGCCGTGCGATGCTTCAACTATGGAACCCCTGGATGTCTCTACCTTGGATGGATCCGGAGCCACTGTGCAGGCACCGGCTTCTGAGGGTGTATTCAGGCCTATGGACTTGCATATTAAACTGACACCGCCTTCATTACTTGGGCCTAAATCTTGATCCATGCCTAAAAAACTGACTCCCAGGCCACATGCTCAGGCCTCTATGCCTAAAAAAACAAATAAGACTGTCTGAAGATCTAATAACTCTAATCAGGGGTAGCCAAACCCCCCCCCCCCCCCATGACTTTTCTGATCAGGATTCTGTTTTTTCAGGTGATCTGGATTTGCCCTTATCTACTTATGAAGATTCAGATGCAGAGGACTTCATTCCCTCTGCTTCTCCTCCTGAGGATTTTTCTTTTGGGGAAACCTTACATATACTCTAAGGAGCATTTCCACTAGGAAATCCAGGATTTTTCTGATTCAAAAAAGAGGCTTAGGGATTTCCTTCTCCTACCTCAGCATAGGCCTTTAGCTATTCCTCCTGTACTAGATATGTTGATTATACTTTTTCGGAATCCAGTTTGGCCCCTGATTCCCTGCCTCCTGCTCCCAGAAAACCTGACAGATACTACAGGGTCCCCGAGTCCCACAAGTTCCTTTTTAAAAATCCTATTGCAGATCCAGAGACAGGGGGCAAAGGGCATTAAGGCTTCTACTGCTAAAAATCCTACCCCTTCTGATAGAGACTCCAGGGCGCTGGATAGATGGGGTAAGAATGTTTTCACTTCTGCAACCTTGGCCATTAGGGCGTTAAACTGCCAGCTTCAAAGTATCAGCAACATGTTATTGGACTGCTTAAACAGAAAATTATGTTGATTCCTGACTCTGTGGAAAATAAAGAATTACAGGATTTAATGCATTCTGCTGAACAAGTTGGAAAACATACTTTGCAATGTGGTTTTGATTCATAACAGGCCTCTTGCAGGGCTGCTGTTACTGGGTCTGTGCTCAGAAGGCATGCTTGGCTTAAGGAACAGTCTTTGCCTGATCATGTTAAACCTAAATTGTTGGATGCTCCTTTAAATCAGGACCACCTGTTTGGCAACAAGGCTGAGGAAGTTCTTAAAATGATGGAAGATGAAGCTAAATCTATGCAAACTGTTAAAGATTTTTTACAAGTTCAGCCTCTTTGATTTAGTAGGCACTGGTCCTCTAAGAATTGGTCCTTTCCAGCCCCTTCCAGGTCTTCTCAAGCAAAAATCAGACACAGCAAAAACTCCAGGTTTCAGTCCCAGGGGACACACAGGACTAAGCAGTGGGCGGCCTCCACTTCACTTCCAAATCTGGGAATAATAAGACTCCCCCTATGGTAAACTGTCTCAATGACTTACTTTTAAAATTTCCAAGCACTTATCAACTGACTGCCCCTTTGGGGGGAAAGATTGCTCTTCATGCAAAGAATTGGGAACTCATTACCCAGGACAAATGGGTTTTAAATATAGTGTCCCAGGGATACAGATTTCACTTCCACACGTTGCCAACACCAAGCGGGTGGCCGGACCTACTCCCAAATCAGTGGGCAGAGGCTTAAAAACAAGTACTTTCTCTCTCAATCATGGAGGCTATTCGACTGGTACCAGAAGAGGAAAAGGGACAAGGTTTCTACTCGAGACTTTTCCTGGTACCCAGAAAAGACAATTCTTGGCATCCTATCCTGGACCTGTCTACTCTAAACATCTTTTTGGAGATTCCAGAATTCAAGATGCTGACACTTCACCAATTATTTCCTATGCTAGGCAAAGATGCCTGGTTGGCAACACTAGATTTCAAGGAAGCATACCTGCACATCCCAATCAGGGTATCATGCAGAAGATACCTGCGCTTCAAAGCAGGTTACATGCAGGCTACATGCACTATCAGATGTTATGTGATCCTATCTCGCCTACATTCTGACTGATGGGTTCGGAGCCGATCCCTCTGCTCCGACTCGGCACGCTTATGCTATAGAGCGAGGCCTCTTATTGGCTGAGCTATCTTTATCCCAGGATGCACCACCACTAATCCCCCAGATCTCGTCTGCCGCTAACAAACTTAGACATGGTCTCAACTTGGCTGGGCTAAGTACTATTTATTTAGGCTTTTTCCTGTCACAAATTTCCTTTCTTTAAACCCAAAAGCTGTTTTAACAGCTATTGTTGTTATATTTGTGTGATTGGTGAATTTCTTGTGGAAAATTCATGATTTTTTTAGTCAGGGAAGGTTTCCCGTTTTAGTTAGAGGGGCCTTCCCCTGTTGCTTTGCTGCTTGTGTCTCTTTCTTGGGTCAAGTACCCGTTTAAGTTAGAGGGTCTTGACTCTCTTTCTCTTTTTCTGTCTGTTAAATTGTTTAGTGTTTAAAAAAAATAAATAAATAAATAAATTTTTGTTAAACTTGTTGGATTTAACTTTACCTTGTCTAGTTTAGTGTTTTTGTCACTTAGATAGGTTCTGTGGTAAACAGTTATGTCTAAAGAACACAAACCCTCCGGGTTTAAGAAATGCACGAGGTGTGGTTTTAAAATGTCCATAACGGACGACCACTCCTCGTGCGTCTATTGCTTAGGTGCCAAGCACCTACAAGAGTCGTGTAGTGTCTGCCACGCGTTCTCTTCTAGGGTTCTCCAGGAGAGGAAGAACAAATTAATCCTCAAGGGATTAATCAAGCCTTCCTTCGAGGAGGCTTTATCTTCCTCTCCGTCTCCTTCTAAAAAGAAGAAAGCGTCTGCTCCGACCAGTCAGTCGGAACCGACCGCTAAAAAAGCTAAGCAGACTTCTCCATCGGCTCCACGGACTTCAGAGCCGAGGTCGGAATGGTCTGCCTCGATGCCTCCAGCCTCGACCCCTCTGGTTTCGGAGCAGAGGTCTGGGGCATTGAGAGGTGGGTCACCCTCATCGGCTCCACTGATATTGGAGCCGATAAGGGTTACCGGCTCAGACTCTTCCCCCTCGGAGCCGAAGTCCTTATCGGCACCGAGGGAAATTTCCTTGAAACCTTCCTCGGAGCCAATAGTTGTTGAGTCCATTCGGAGCCGGTCCCCGAGCCCTTCGGAGCCGATGGAGAAATCGGTTCGGGCCCTATCGGTATCCTCTAGATCATCCAAGATGTCTGATTCGGACATCGACAGGGTGCTCCTTCGACTCTTCCAGTCTCCGGTGTTCCAAAAGCTAGTTTCAGCTCCAGCCCATTTGGCTTCGGAGCCGATGGTCCACTCCCCTACTGTGGTTCCTCCTCCAACAGCTTCGGCACCGTTGGAGCCGGTGCTGGTGGAACCTGTGGAGGTGTTAGGGTCGGGCCCGACCCTTGCTCCAACTCCGGCTCTTGGGTCGGAGTTCAGTACACTGACTTCTTCCTTCGGCCATGGGGGGGAGGCTTCAGGATTGATGCTTTCAGTCCCAAGTGTCCCTCTTGGTGCGTCGGCGGCAGGAGTGCCGTCCACTGTCCTCCCACGGAGGTGGGACCCTCCCAGGATTCTGGTGGTCCCGCCGTCAGGGCTATGGGGAGTGCTTTAGCCAAATCTTCCTTGGCTACCTCCATGGTTTCCCCAGCTCCTTCCCTGCATACGGAGACTGGGTCGTTGGCAGTCTCCCTGTCCTTAGACAGCGGAGCCCCCGGGCCTCAGGTTACCCCCGCTGGGGTTTCTCCCCCTCCTGGAGGTCCTTCTGAAGCCTCTTCGGAAGAACCTCCCAGGAAGAGATCGTGCAAGAGGAAGCACGTTGACTCCCCTGATGAGTCTCTGACATCCGACACTGATCTCGATGATGCAGAGGGGTCCCCCAAGTCGTCCTCGGATGATGTCTCCTTTGCAGACATCCTGGAAGCCCTAAAACAACGAGGCGGCTGGCAGTCCAAACCTCCCTCTGCTGATGAAGGCCTTCGGGGCTCAGCCCTCCGCCTCCTGGGTGTCTCCGCCCTTCGACGAGCTCTTGGATTTGATCTGTCGAAGGGCGTGGGAACACCCAGACTCTGTGGAACTGGTGCCTGCTCGTCCGAACAAATTTCTCTCGGCGCCCCCAGATAGAGAGTTCCTAACTAAAGGTGTGGCTGTAGATGCTTTGGTGGTGGCATCTGCTACCCAGCAAGATGTAGCAGAGGCTTCTACGTCTGTCCATCCTCCTAATAAGGAGTCTAGGAGCATGGATCGGTACGGAAAGCGCACCCTCAGTTCAGCGGCCTTTACACTGAGGTCCTTGAACTACCTTACGCACTTTACCAGATTTCAGAGGGATCTGATTAAGGAGCTATCCGATACCCTCTTGGGTAACCTGCCTGAGGAGCTGGCCCAGACGGTTGGCTCTCAGCTGGCTACAATGTCATCCATTTCGAACTTGTCCATGAGGCTCATTTCTTATGTGGCCGAAGGGGCGAGTAGAGCAGCGGGTACAGGCATTGCTCTACGGAGACAAGCCTGGCTCCGTCTGTGTCATTTCGCGGAGGCCTTTAAGTCTTCTTTTGCCGACGCCCCCTTTGATGGGTCCTCCCTGTTTGGACCAAAGGTAAAGGACACACTAACCTGCTGTGAACAGGAGGGTAAGACTCTGACTGCCGTAGGGGCACGATTTTCCACTCCCTTTCGGCCTTATCCCAAGGCTAAAAGTGGAGGGAAAATGTGGTTCCGTAGATCTCAGAAGCCTTACCCCTCTCAGCAGGAGGGTTCCCCTTCCAGAGGCAGAGGAGGGGGAAATTCTTGGTGGCAGAGGCCCTCGCAACACTGGAGACCGCGGGTCCTTTCGTGGCTCTTCAGCCTTTCATAGTCCCTGAGGGATTGCCCGGCTGTGCTGCTCCGGAGCCAGTCGGGGGTCGTTTCTCGAAGCACCTAAAGGCCTGGGAAGGGATCACTCGGGACCGATGGGTGCTTCGGATTATCGCCGGAGGTTACTCCATCCCATTCTCTCACCCCTCCCCCCTCAGTCCAAAAAAATCCCGGACCCGCCACCCAGTCAACGGGATACCGCAGCCTCAGAAGTTTCAAAGCTGCTGCAAAAAGGAGTCATCCAACCGGTCCCCGCAGACCAGATCGGATTAGGAACTTACTCAAGATTCTTTTTGGTGCCAAAAAAGACCGGGGACTTGAGTCCCATTTTGGACCTCAGCATCCTAAACCGTTCAGTCAGAAAGTCCAAGTTCCGAATGGTCACCCTACAAACCATTCTCCCATTGCTGGAGAAAGGTGTTTGGATGTGCTCCATAGATCTCAAGGACGCTTATCATATCATGGTACATCAAGCGTCCAGGAGACATCTGCGCTTCAGCCTAGGAGGCAGTCATTTTCAGTTCCGTGCGCTGCCCTTTGGTCTCACCACAGCCCCCAGGGTGTTCACCAAGTGTTTGGCAGTCGTGACTGCTCACCTGAGAAGTCTAGGATTCCAGATGTTTCCGTATCTAGACGACTGGCTCCTAACTGCCACCTCCAAGCATCTACTTCTGCGGAGCCTACAAACCACTATATCACTGGGCAATTCCCTTGGAATCACCTTCAACTGGCCAAAGTCTGTGTTGCTGCCATCTCAACGAATAAGATTCATAGGGGTAGAGATAGACTCAAACCAAATGCGGGTCTATCTACCTACAGACAGGATACAAATCATACAGGCTCAAGTTCGAGCCTTACTTCCCAGATCCAAAGCCCCAGCCAGAATGGTCCTTCAGCTATTTGGATCCATGTCCGCCACGGTTCTTCTAGTCCCCTTGGCAAGGTTGCACATGAGAATTCTCCAGTGGCTTCTCTCAGCTCAGTGGTCCTTTCAGGAACTTCCCCTCAGTCACCTTGTATGGATCACGGAATCTTGCAGACGGGACCGTCGCTAGTGGCTAGTGCCCTCCAACTTGGATCAGGGACGACCCTTTGTTCTACCTCCTCCGGCGGCCACTTTGACCACGGACGCCTCCCAGACGGGGTGGGGGGGGCATTCCCTGGGCAGGTCAGTCCAAGGCAAATGGCATCTGAAAGAGACTTTGCTTCATATCAACATCTTGGAAATGAGGGCAGTACTTCTGTCCCTTCAAGCCCTTCACGATTATCTCCCTCAGGGCGTAATTGCTGTTCACTCAGACAACATGTCAGTTGTTTGGTACCTGAACAAACAGGGAGGGACCAGATCTATCCTCTTTGCAGAGAAGCCATGAGAGTTTGGGAATGGGCAGTCTTGACCAAACGCTTCCTAGTGGCTACTCACATACCGGGCGAGTCCAATGTGATAGCCGACAGATTGAGCAGGACCATCCTCTCCCCTCACGAATGGTCTCTAAATATGACCGTGGCAAGTCAGATTTTCAGCGAATGGGGAGTTCCGTGTTGCGATCTCTTCGCGACTCCTCTGAATGCGAAGTGCAAAGAATTCTTCTCCCTAACCCCGGCTCCGGGGAAGAGCCCCATGGACGCATTAGTCCATCCTTGGCCCACCGGCTTGCTTTATGCCTTCCCTCCAGTTCCTCTCCTTCCCAGAGTGATTCAAAAGACATCTCTCTTGGGGAGCAAAATGATCTTAATTGCTCCTTACTGGCCTCGTCAAGTGTGGTTCCCCTATCTTCGGAAACATGCCTTGGAAGGTCCTTGGTTCCTGGATCAGATCCCAGACCTACTGGTTCATCAGTCGGGACTATTCCACCAGTCCCTACACACCTTAAAATTGATGGCTTGGCTCCTCCTCTTCCGACGATAGTCAGGAGTCATACATTGGATCCAGATGTTGTACACACATTATCTTCGGCCCATAAGTCTGCTACAAAGAAACTGTATTCTAGCAAATGGAAAAGATTTGCTATTTGGGCTCAACTCCGGGGCCTGGACCCCATTTCTATTCCTGTGGCAGAAGTACTAAAATTTCTGACTTCTCTTTTCAATCAAGGCTCTTCAGTTTCTACCATCAAGGTACAATTGGCAGCAATTTCTAATTTTCACGAATCCATAGACCCACCTTTAATGAGCAACAGATTGTGTAAGACCTTCTTTTTTTTTTCAAAACAAGTTTATTGTTTTAACATATAAGAGAAATATCATAACAATTTTATACAAATAATTAAAAATAGGTATTATTATAATATTCAACAAAACAACTAAAGTATTTACAAAGACATCCACTACAATCAGATCAATTAATTAAACTAAAATACTGTGCTATTGAAATTAGAATTTTTTTAACAAATTTTGTAAATTATCCCATACAATAAAATGTGATGTTTTTCTAGTTGTTCTCATTCTAATTGTGCTTATTTCCATATGACACATTATATTCATAACATTTTTAAATTCATTGAACGAAGGAGGTGCATCTGAAATCCAATTTCTAGTTATTATTTTCCTAGCCACTGCTAGGATAGACCATAACAAGGGAAGCTTAATCTTTTTAACACATTGAGGTACAGGTGTGTTGAATAATATAAGAGACTTAGAAATAATGAAATTATCTGTAAAAAGAGCCTGCAAAAATTCATTAATTGACTTCCAGTATTCTTTCAACTTCATACAGTCATAAAACATGAGCCCAGTCAGCATTAATTTCTGCATTACATCTCTTACATAGATTATCTTTATTATTAATTTTATTCATCATCAAAGGTGTATAAAAAGATCTATGTAAAAATTTCCATGTATAAAGTCTCCAGACAATGGAAGATATAGTTCTATAAGCAGATTCCAATATATATTGTTTATCTTGTTGAGTTGGTGGGTCCCCATTAATAGAGGTGAAATAATTCCAGTATGAATCCACATTGTAAAAAGTTTCTTGTCTGATAATTTTATGTATATATGAAAGTTTACCTTTATCAGAAACTTTACGCTGTAAATTTATTATCAAGTAATCAATCAGTTTTGGAATAGATTCTTTAACTGTTATAGACATTAGATCTATTCTATCAATGAGATGTTGTCTTGTGTAAGACCTTCTTGAAAGGTGCTGCTCTATTAAGACCTCCGATTTCTCATCCTGCACCTCCATGGGATCTCGATATAGTGTTACGCGCCTTGACTTCTTTCCCCTTTGAACCGGCAGCTACATGTGATCTAAAGTTTCTATCATGGAAGACAGTTTTTCTGGTGGCGATTACTTCTGCCAGAAGAGTTTCAGAGCTTCAAGCTTGGTCAGTAAAACCCCCGTACTTGGTTTTTCACAAAGACAGAGTATCCCTCAGACCAAATCCTTCCTTTGTCCCTAAAGTTTGTTCTACTTTCTGCTTACAACAATCGTTAGAGCTTCCAGTTTTTTTTCCCAAAATACTCTAACAAAGCGGAGTTCATATTCCACACACTAGATGTCCACAGACAGTTACATTTTTATTTAGACAGGACCAAACAAACAAGGAAAACAGATCAGTTGTTTGTATCCTTTGCAGATAACAAATTGGGCAACGCTGTCACAAAGGTCACTATTGCCAAATGGATTAGGGACTGTATTACTCAAGCTTATTTTTATTCTAACAAAGAGCTTACCACCTCTGTCAAGGCTCATTCTACAAGAGCTATGGCTACTTCGATAGCATTTCATTCTAAGCTTGCTATTAGTGACATTTGTGCTGCGGCTACATGGTCTTCACCGCACACCTTCATTTCCCACTACAAATTAGATGTGGCATCTAGAGGACGAGCTTCATTTGGTTCCACAGAGCTCAGGAGTGTTTTCCAATGAGCCACCCAGGATTTAGGTGCTAGGGACGCTGTCCCATCAGTCAGAATGTAGGCGAGATAGGATCACATAACATCTTTTAGTTATGTACTCACCATAACTTCAGATGTTTGGGATCCATCTCGCCTACATTCCTAATAACCCACCCTCCTTCCCCCTTCCTTGGAGATCAGAGGATATCGGAAGGTCCGAATCCTGTTTCATCTTGAAACATCTAACAATGTTATATAATCAAGTTGTGCATGTGCACATGTATGCGGACAAACAAGATCTGGGGGATTAGTGGTGGTGCATCCTGGGATAAAGATAGCTCAGCCAATAAGAGGCCTCGCTCTATAGCATAAGCGTGCCGAGTCGGAGCCGAGGGATCGGCTCCGAACCCATCAGTCAGAATGTAGGCGAGATGGATCCCAAACATCTGAAGTTATGGTGAGTACATAACTAAAAGTTCTCTACGCTGCCCTTTGGCTTATCTACTGCGCCCAGGGTATTCACAAAGTGCCTAGTTCCAGTTATTGCATTTTGCTGGCAAAGAAATATTCAAATATACCCATTCCTGGATGATTGTCTAATTCAGGCAGAAAGCCAGGACATACTTTGGAATCATATGGCCTTTGTACAAAGGATTCTGACTTGTCTGGGGTACACCATAAATGAAAAAAAAATCACACCTAGTAACCTGTCAACAAAGTATATTCCTGGGAGCAAGCTTGAATACAACTTCCCAGATGGCTTACCTCACACCAGAGAAACAAATTCATTTGACAACCTACTTCAAACAAGTGGCCACACAAACTCTGCTATCTGCAAGACAAATACTGTGCAAGCCTTGGGGTTCATGGCCTCCTGCATTCTTCTAATTCCATATGCAAGACTGCATATGAGGAAACTACAGTGGTATCTAAAAAGCCTATGGTGTCAACATTCTCAAGACCTGGAAACAATGATTCCTGTCATACCTTGCCTACGCCTAGAGTTCCTTTGGTGGGCAGAGGCCTGCCACCAAAACAAGGGACTACCTTTCACACCACCCCCTGCCACCCAAACCCTAACAACAGACTCATCAGACTATGCATGGGGGGCTCACCTGGCAGGGAAGTGCATTCAGGGCAAATGGAACCCAAGTCAAATGCACCTGCATATCAATCAAAAATAAATGTTAGCTGTACAGAATGCTCTTGACAGCATTTAAGGACCACATTCTTCCAGGACAACTAATGGTAAAGACGGACAACACCACTGTTATGTGGTACATAAGCAAGCGGGGGGGGGTACATATTCTTACCCCCTCTGCAGACTAACTGTGGCATTGTGGATCACAGCCTTGAGCTACCAAGTGCACCTACAAGCTCAATTCCTGCCAGGAAAAATTAAATACACTGGCAGACGGACTAAGCAGAAACCTCATGGACCCACATGAGTGGAAACTGGAACCAATGATTTTCAACATGTTGACAAGCAAATGGGGGAGCCCAGATATAGACCTGTTTCCCTCTCCCCAGAACTACCAATTGGACAAATTTTGCACAAGGACTCCCCACAAACAAGCTTGGAAAGTGGATGCTCTGTCCTTCAGCTAGAAAAACCTATCAGTCTGTGCCTTCCCCTCTGCTCCTGCTCTCCAAAGTACTACTAAAAATCAAACAGGACAAACCAAGGATGAGTTTGATTGCTCCAGACTGGCTGCGCCAACACTGGTACCCCCTCCTGCGCAGTGTGTCACGGTTATCTCCATGGCACCTGCTTCCGACTCCTTCCCTGCTGTCTCAGCAGGAGAACCAGATTCTGCTCCCTCAGCTTCTAACACTGAACCTTGCAGCCTGGCTTATTACTTAATCTCTCCTTTACCATCCCTCAGCAAACCTGTAATGGATATAATTTTAGAGGCAAGGAGGCCTAGTACTAGAAAATATTATGCTGAAAAATGGAAAAGATTCTGTGCCTGGAACCAGTCTCAAGGGATGAGCACAGCAGTGCCCAATTTACTTCAGATTTTACAATACTTAGCTGAGATGCTTCACGAACCTGTCTTTTTCCTCCATTAAAATCCACGCCTCAGCCATTTCAGCTTATTGTAACACAAAACCTGTTGTGTAAGTATTACTTAAACATTCTACTTTCCAGACCCTGATATTTTCTATACCCTTACTTGCAGCCACCCTATTGATAAAACCCCTTCTCCATTCCCGTGCTGGCTCTTCTCTAATCCACTGCTCAAGCAGTTCCTCAGAGGGGCCAAAAATTTGAAACCACCCAGGAGAGCTCCAACCCCAGCATGGGACCTTAACTTTGTCTTGGAGAAACGCACTCTACCTACTTTTGAGCCAGCTGCTAATAACAGACTTAAAATTTCTTTCTTGGAAAACTTTACTTTTAGCAGTCACTTCAGCTAGAAGGGTATCTGAATTACAGGCCCTTATGTCAGTGGAGCCTTTCATCATATTTCATGCAGACAGGGTGTCCCTCAAAACCAATCCATCCTTCATGCCCAAGGTGGTATCCAGTGTGGCTCTTAATCAGTCCATTCATTTGCCAGCCTTTTTTCCCAGTCCACAGAATAAAGGGGAACAGATGCTGTATTCTTTAGATGTGCACAGACAACATAGAGTCTACTTGATCAGGAGTAAACCTCAAAGGAAATCTGAACAACTGCTTGTGGCATTTGCTGCAGGGGCAGAGGGGGAAAGGCTATTTCAAAGTAAACCATTTCTAAATGGATAAGCCATTGCATTCATTTCTGCTATAAGCACCATGGAAAACCTATCCCCCGGGGGGTCAGACCTCACTCCACCAGGGCCGCATCTACCTCTACAGCCTTTCTCAGAGGCGTCCCTACCAGGGACATCCTAGAAGCTGCTACCTGGAGCTCTGTACATGCTTTCACCAAGCATCAACATTTGCCAATTTTCTCTAAATCCAGAGCTGGCTTTGCCACTACAGTTATGCAGGGCCTTATAGCTGGCCCTAATACTATCTAAATTCCTCCTCCCAACCATAGCTTTGGGAATCTACCCAAATGTAATGACTGCAACAGTGAAACACGAAGAACATAGTACAGTTGTGTACACTTACCATAAATGTAGATGTTAGTGTATTCACTGTTGCAGTCCTGGTTACCCTCCCTCCAGCCCCCTAACTTCTTTTGGCTATACCTCTACTTTCCTTCACTATGCTTAAAAGCCTTTTTGGTGTATTTGCTTTTTTGTTGGCGGTATATCTTTGTGCTTTTATATTTAATTACCATTAGGGGGGCACCTTGACATATGGGGCAAGAAAAACTGATGTAATGGCGTTGGCTGCATGTTTTATACCCCTGATGTCATGGAAGAAGAGACAGCAACTGACACAGGACCCAAGAGGCCGACTGAGGGCTACTTGCAAGCAGATAACCCAAATGTAATGACTGCAATAGTGAATACACTCAAACATCTACATTTATGGTAAGTGTACACAACTGTACTTTCTAAGAAGTGAACTATTTTCTCTTAGTAGAAAGTGTCATCTAGTAGATTTTTTTCACAAAAATAATTATTTTTGTAATAATGGTGTGTGTAATGCGGTGGATGAATGTGAGAACTCTGACGATTTGTTTTATTCTTGTTCTGATCAGAATGATTGTGAAGGGGGAGGGTAAATGCTTATGGTGAATTGAACACTGAATTTCTTAAGAATAAAAGTGACTTTATTCCTTTTACTAATGCTCAGATACAGGGGTATGTTTCCACCTTGAACTTTTAAATGGAAAATCTTTCCTGGAATTGTATTAATAATAGAAGTAAGATTAGTTATAATATGAGTAAAGAACAATGGTTGATCTTTTTGGAATTTTGTCCGGATAAAACTCTGGTGGTTAAGCCACCAGACAAAGGCAACCAAATAATAATCCTACACTATGTACAATACCTGGAGATGTGTTATACACATCTAAATGATACAGAAGTGTACGAGAGGTGTGGCATCTTAAAATACTACGAGTCTGTTAAAGAATATGAATGTTTGCTAGAGAGGTTTTAGATTGGGATATCTTACCTTTGAGGATGTGGATAAAAAGTTCACTGTGGATTAGAGCAAAATGGCTGTGTTTTATTGTCTCCCTAAGACGTACAAAAATGTAGATCCCGCTGTGTGGAAGACCTATTGTTTCAGCAGAAAAGTATTTCCTGAAAAACATTTGCATTTTGTTACATGGACATTTGATAGAATATATTATAAAAATTCCTTCATATATTAAAGATAGAATTTTTGTTAATGTTAACTTGGTATGAGGATGTACTGGCTTAGCTTAGACATAAAAAGTCTTTATACCAATATTAAACATAATGTAGGTATGCGAGCATTGTTGCAGTGTTTGGGAGATACTCCACTGTTTCATTTTTTGATGGATCTTGTACTGTTTTTTTCTTAAGAACAATTTATTTACATTCAGTGGGGAGGTTTTTCACCAAATTCAAAGTACTGCCATTGGGGTTGCTTTTGCCCCCATGTATGCCAATCTGGTTATAGCTAGGTTTAAAGAAATTTTCATTTACCCCACTTCTTGTTTTCGAACTAAAGTAGTATTTTATTGTCGATACATAGACTTGATTTTTTTTGTGTCAGGGTAGTGAAATTGATGCACAAACATTTGCAAATTAAATACAATCTAATAACTTGGGCCTACAATTTGATGGTATCCAGCTAGGGGTAGAGGTGAACTTTTTAGAAATTAATCTTTATTTCTTGGATACAACAGTACATAGGAAGTTTGACCAAAGAAATTTATTTCTGTATGGCAGTAGTTGCCATCCAGAACATTTGATGTCAGTATTACCTTATAATGAATTTTTGGGGATTAATAAATTATGTAGTATTGACTGTTTTTAACAGAGAAGTGATGGAAACACAAAATATGTTTATTAGGAGAGGGTACAATACTGACAATGTCATGAAAGCCAAATCCCGAGTCAAATGAGATATGGTAGGCAGTATGTTGGTCATAAGGGTAATAAGATGATGGCAATTTAGGTATACTAGATGAAGGTGAAAGAAGAATTTTTTGTCACTACTTACAATGAAATGACTCAAGATTTGGTTAAAAAAAAAAAAAAAAAAAAATTCGTAAATTTTGGCCAGTGTTATTTAAAGACAAGGGGTTACAACATATTTTACCTAACCAGATTGACATTTCTTACAAAAAAGCCAGGAATTTGGCAGATGTGGTAGTACATAATTATTTTTCCCCATCAGATGTAATTGTTAGGAATTATGTTATTAAATCAGGGGCAGGTACTAGACCATGTTTTAAATGTTCTGTTTGTAAGTATGTGGCTAGGTCATTTTCATTTTTAAATAGGTGTAGATTCATACCGAATGGCAAATTTACATGTCACACTGAGGGTATTGTATATGCATTAAGATGTAGTTGCAACTTGTTTTATATAGGGGAGACGTTGAGAAGTTTTAAGGTGTACATGCAAGAACATAACAGGGATGTTAAAAATAAAAAGTTAGACAGTCCGCTTGGGGAACATTTTCTGTTATGTCATCATTCTAATCCAGCTGAATTGCAGGGTTGTATTTTAGAACATACTGAAGTGGGTTTAGGTGAGTGTGTAAGTTTAAAATACAAACTTTTAAGAAAAACTATTTTTATTTTGAAATATGGTACTTTGGAGCCTTATGGACTCAACAAAGAATGTAACTGTTAAGTATGTGATTTGCTAATAATTTTTATTGTGTAATTGTTTAATTGTATTTAAGCCTGCTGGTGAGTGTATGTCTTTTACTCTTGGAAGGCTTACGGGCTGAGTTGCTAAGGATTTATTAAAGCATTTGGATCTGTGCTTTTTGTGGTTCTTTTTATTTTTGACAAATTACTGTGGGGAATTTTTAGTATACCAACTCATTATGTTCCCAATTACCTCTCTCTTCACCTTCACACCTCCAGCATTTTGCTGTCTGCCTTAGGAAAAATTCTCTGAAGTCTGTTGGGATAGAAAAATATCTATGCAAACACTTTCAAGAAAAAATCCTAAACCTTTTGTCTGTTGCATACTTGGAAGCAGTACAGATGTCCTATTGGCTTTCCAGTCTCTCTTCCCAATCATTTCTTATTCTTAACCTTCTATGATCTATACATAGTTATCATGCAGTATTCTGTATGGTCTACAAATGATCCCTTTTTAAACAGCAATTTCTGTTCCAGACTCGACTAAAAATTCTACCACAGCTACCAATTCTACCCAGTCCTATTATATTTTCATATAGTCTTATCAAGTCCCTGATATGGAAGTCTGTCTCTAACCTGCAGCCCAAACTTCTGCTTGGCCTCATCCCAGTCTGGACATTCTGTGAAAATCTGAACAGTTGAGATGTATGTTCCCCAACGCGACCCTGCAGATGTAGCTTCAGTTGATCCCACTACTGCCAGGTACTTTAATTCCAGTAGTTCACACACACACAAATAAATATAGATGGGATAATAGACAACAGAAAACCAGAGACTGATATCTATGTGGTTTTTAGAGATGTTATACGTAGTAGACATACAGAAAGTGCATCATATTTTTTACTCATGCTTGTAATTTTACTGCTTCAAATAGTAATTCAGCTTGAAATGTGAACAGTTCACTTACTTTGTTAGAAAACAGTGATGTAGTTTATATAGTAGGTGATAAATCTTTTACCTTTAAGAACAGATTTTAGGATGACAATTATGCTACATAATTAGACATGGTAATACATTTAGACTAAATAGGAAAGGTACTTTTCCCTGCAGTGATTGGAGTTACTGAAAGCACATTTTATGCTTGAGTGTTTTTGTATGTCCTATCACTAGCAAAATGTACAACATTTTTGATTTTGCACACAGCGACACTAAGCACTTGCGTAGGAATTCAGAAGCCTACACTGAGTTTACATGTCAGAGCAGTGAGCAGCAGCACTAATTGCATATTCATGCTGCTCATTGTGCTTACACGAATATAAGCAAGGTTTCGTGGCCAGCAACAGTGCTGCTGCTACGACACTGTGCAGAGCAGCACAATCATGGAAACATGAAGCATTGAAGTGCATCTACGAGCAAACTTGCTTGGCTAGATTGCGTGGATGCACCAATGACTACCAGGCTGGAAAATAGTAATTTGCAGTAATAAGTGGTCTGAGTGCAGTGTTCACAACTGTAATTATTTGCAGAATGATGGGAATGAATAAAGAGGAAGAGGGCATGGTAAATATGGCAATGTCCCCAAGATAGGATATGTCAATGTTTGCACACTTCAGAGACAAGTCAGTAGTATAACATTAAGCACATATGTTCGTACTGCTGTTTACATCTCCTGTCTGTGTATTATATCATCACACTTGATAGTATATATCTGACGGTTGCACAAGATTGCATATCAGTGGAGGTAAATGGTTGATATAAACGTCACTGACATGCTCGCTGGAGAGGACATTTAGCAAGCAGAATATATACAATAAAGGGGGTATGTGCTTACTGTGAAAATATACAAAATGACTTGTAATGTGACTGACATGTCACCATAGCTCTCAACCAGTCAGGGACACACAGCAACAGACTCCTGGACAAATGTAGACAGAAACAGACACAACTATGGACACTTAAAATATTATGACCATAATCGGTGGCATTGACACTATAAGTGAGTGTAAAGTTATTATACATGTTCTGCAGGAGCAGATATGTACAACTGTAATGACGGATATTATACTATAAGGGGAATTCACCACCCCTTCCCACAAATGACCACTTTTTGGAGGGTGTAAGAGGAACAGTGTGCAAAGTGGAGTTGAAATCATGGCCAATCCTGGCCATGTGAGAGGTCTGCACGACACAAGCCACAATCCCCACCTGCAAGAATCAAGCCCATGACATCAACGTCAATGAGCTGTGCATTTACTGGGTACAACACAGAAACAGTTATCACACAAGTATCTAGCAGCACACTGTGAAGGGAAGTCTGCACTGTCTAATCCTAATGGGTATGCATCTCATAGTGTAGTTGTGCATGGTCTGCCAGCTGTGTAGGAGCTCACTGTAGCACATATGATACATTTGACTAAAGCATCCCTGGCTGATGTGGGTATAGGCCATGTGGAGAGCAACTCCTACCAATACCACACTATTTTGAGCGGATTCCCTACACACAGCTTGGTATTGCATGCATCTGACACATGTAAAAGCAGTGGATATTGTCTGAAGCATCTGCAGTTGATGTGTGAATTAAGAAGTGATCAGTTATAATGAATGGTGCAGCAGTATGGTGACTGATGGCAATCTATGCCCATGTGGACAAAGTACAGCAGTGCAAAGTCAAGTGCCTATGATCGAGGAAGCTGTCACTATGGTATTGTGTACATACTAAACACGTGGAGCACCCTGTATAAGTACTGATCACTGTCCCCTGTCATTGCCAGTGAAAATGTTAATAGTACCATGAAATCCTGAAATGCATCCATGTGTGTTCATGCAAACTGTCAAGTGGTAATACTGTTCTGAAGTAGTGGTGCATCCGTGACATAGTTCAGTGACACTATAGCTGTACCTGTGCTATAACTGGACTTTAGGCTGTACATCACCTCCAGATAAAACCCTGGGTATGAATCGCATACGACACAGGGGAACTGTTAACACAGTTGTACAACTCTACCTATTTCACATCATTACATCAGTTGTACATCTTCTGCCTATTTGCATATCAGTGGAAATGTGTGGGTGAGGGCCCTGACCCCATATACGGATACATTACAAGTGAGGTGGGTGTGGTTCATGCAGAACAGTTAATGACACAAATGCTGACAGTCACACAGTGCTGCTGGGCACAACCTGTATAGTCCTTGTGAGTAGCAACATAATAGTGGATACAATGAATTCCCCATGATTGATGAATCTGAACATGTCATATGTTTGCGTATATAACAGCATTGCAAAGTGTGGATGAACCCAGGTGTATGTACCCATGTAATCAGTGTGATGTAGTATTGCTGTGTGTCAGGTAACATTTACAGATGTTAGGTATACACATGCACACATGTGCTATGCTGCAGCTATCACTGTGATAGCTGAATGAGAACTGTGTAGAATGTTGATATTCTTCACTACAAGAACACATGCCTTAGTAAGGCAACAATGTACATAGCTTCATCCCATGTCAACAGTCCTCCGGTGGCTTATTACTACAGCTGTTATGGAAGTAAAATGTAACCAAATGGCAGTAGTGGCCATCGGTACACTACTTCATATCACAGATTGGAATACACTATTGTAGAGCTACAGTGCATACACACCTCACTGTAGTACATATGGATGACAGCATTGACATGTGCAATGTTCATAGGACATTACTAGGCTGATGGTCAAGAGCACATAAAATCTTGGCCATTATTATACCATTTAAACCCAAATCACTATATGTATGCAATGGAAGATAGGGGTATGTGCATATGTGTGTATGTGTTTGATATTACAGACTGCCTCTGTCCATATGTGACGTGCACCACCCCATGACAGAATTAGCAACCACATAACCAGTGGTCTGGAGATGTCTTGCAGTGGGTAAAGGAGGGGCTCTGCTTCATGATGTGTATATGTATCTTTGAGATGATGACATCCTGAGTGTTCTGCAGAAAGGATGCTGTGTGTACAGAGGAAAACGGGATTTTGGACTCATGAGTCTATGTAAAAGGTTCGTCTGAGTGGGAGTCAAATGAAAAGAGATTCAAAAGATCATACAATGACCGTCACATACCACTAACCGCACACACACACACACACACACACACACCAGTTGACTGAGGTCAGATTTAAACACGACACCTGTGTAGGTATAGAAGCCAGATTTCATACAATGCAAGACTAGTCCCAGCACAGATGTCTCTTTAACAGTGTCATAGTGCATTTTATAGATAATGATATCAGCTCAGCAGTGTATGCTGAGACTATGATGTTGGGAGGAGTGTGCGACAGTGATGTGGAATCACATCCCAGTGCAAAATTATTTCCAGACTGATAGTTGAATGAACAGACATGCACTCTACTTGACTGCTGTAAGATTAGAACTCCTACCGATCAAGTTACACAAGCTGAAGAACATAGTACTGAACACTAGGTCCACAGCACAAGTCTGTCTTTAGCAGTGTCACAGTGTATTTTTATAGAGTATGACATCAGCAGTGTAAATTGAGAAGGTGATAAGAGGAATGTGTGACAGAGATATGGACTTGCATCATGGTGTAAATAGTCTCCAGACTGATGATTGAATGAACGCACACACACACATTCAAGTTGACTGCTGTGAGATTAGAACCCCTAACTGTCTAGTTACACAAGCAGTAGAATACCGTACTTAATGCTAGCACAACTGCACAAGTCTTTATTTATTTGAGTGTCGAGTGCACTTTATAGATATTAGTGATGTATGCTGATAAGATATTGGGAGGACTGTATGACATTGCTGTGGAGTCATGTAGCATTGTAAAAGTACATTCTGAATGCTACTTGAATGAGGGCAGCAGGACTTGGACTAGTGGTCTTCTGACTATACACACACAAATTGAGTGCTGTGAGATTAGAACCTCTACCTATCTAATTTCTCAAGCTAGAGAACACGGTACTTGATGCTTGTGCCACTGCAGAAGTCTGACTTTAACAGTGTCATAGTGCACTTTATAGACTGCTCAGACATGACTTTTGTCTGGCTACAAGGCCATCTCGTACCCAGCGTTGATGGAGTTGTTGCATATCCGTAAGTCAAACTCCACTCACGCAACCCGCACGCAAGGCCTCATCCTGGTCTGTGACATTAATAGAACTTGTTGACAGGATAGATTTGTGTCCCATAGAGTCCCCCATCTGTGAAATAGACTCCCTCTCCATGTCAAGCAGAGTACCTCTCTAGCCCTGTTTTAAGAGGAACTTGGATAACTGGATGGGAAACAGAAAATACACCACATGGGCAAAATTCTTGGCTAGACTTATAAGTGCCTCCGGGCCAATAGCCTAGTATCATCCTATGAATCTACCAGTGTATGCTTAGAGGAGGATGTTGGGTGGGCTGTATGAAATTACTGTGGAGTCATGTAGCAGTTTAAAAGCATCTTCTGAATGCTACTTGAGTGAGGGCAGTAGGACCTTGACTCGAGCTTTTCTTATTACACACAGTGTGAGACACAGACACAGACACACACACAGACACAGACACACAGACACACAGACACACAGACACACAGACACACAGACACACAGACACACAGACACACAGACACACAGACACACAGACACACAGACACATTGCTGTCTGTTAACTGCACAAGCTACAGAACACCGTACTTAATGCTCGTACCACCGCAGAAGTCTGATTTTTAACACATTTTGTGGGGACTTCCACATTCAAACCTATGTAAAAGGCAATGCATACATGTCCACATAGGTGATTATTCCTCATTGCCACAGAAGTGTTTGTCAACCATGTTCATTACAGACACACAGTTTAAAGAGTGACTGATGCTATACTTCATTTAAGCTTGCATATGTGATGCGTGTGGCATTACGTCCTGGCTTTTATGCATTCTCGGGTGTGATACAGGACTAATGCCTGACATTGTACTGGAAATGGATAGTGTTGCATGACTTTAGTCATAGTTTGGAGTTATGATACATACATCACAGTACATTCTGTTTTACAGTTATACTTGGATTATGGGAGGTGTAGAAGATCATCAGTAAACTACTGCGTCCATCAGATATATGCAGCTGAAATGTTATTACATAATCATCATTGTCATGCTAACCCAGTTACACACACAATATATGTTATACCTACAAAACTACATGTTTACCAGCAGTAATGTCTTTGTGTCAATCAAACTGCTGTGCATAGCTATTGGTATGTAGCATTACTTTTATAGTCTGTTTTGTGTGAAACTGCAATGGGGCACCCTTACTAAAAAGTGGAGTGAGCTGGACTTGAATTCTGGCTCACCTGTGTTCTGTCCATGAACTCACTGCACTTGCAGTTGGTGCCACAGGGAAAGCTAGGCAGCAAATATATTTTCCACGCTCAGTACTGTCCAGAGTGCTGATGGGCATTCATCGCTACTGAGCCTGTTTGCACAAAGGAAGGCGAACCCAAATGAAATTTTTCACTTTTTCCCCCTTAAATAGTGAACCCTGCTTGCATATAAGCAGGGAACATGCAAATGTGAAAGGCAATAGCAAACACACATTATTTGTGTAAATACTCATGTTCCTGCCTCAGTAAAAATAACTACTGTGGGACTCCAACCCTGCTTTACCTATATTCTGTCTTTTTTAACTCTATATTTCCACCTTGTGCCACAGAAACATTTGGGTAACAGGTGGAATTTCTATAATCATTACCATCCATGTTGCTGACTGCCGCTTTGGAACCTGGCCAACTGTGTTATATCCTTCGCAAGATATAACCTGCATAGTTAAGGCTACTGCAGCAGTGATCATTCAAACATCTGCTGTTGTTTAAGTATTACTTAAACATTCTACTTTCCAGACCCTGATATTTTCTATACCCTTACTTACAGTCACCCTATTGATAAAACCACCTTCTCTATTCCTGTGCTGGGTTAGTTCTTAGAATACTTTCTGCTACTTTAACAACTGTACAGATTGCTGTATTCATATTCTCCATAAGGACCTGCATACAAAATCCTAATATTTCCTTAATTCTTGAACTCCCCTCCCCCTCCATTTCATTGTCATCTTTTTCCACTTTGACTTGACACATTTTGCTTCTGTTATGTTTATGATCCTTAATTGTGTAGTTGTAAAATACAGAGCTACAAAGAATCCCTGTTTAAGCAGGACAATATATTTGAACTGTTGTGCTCTGGAAAAAAAGAAAAATTTCAAATGTCATGAGATTTTAAGACGACAAAAATTTCTTGTATTTCCTTTGGTTGCATAAGACAGTAGATTTGATGTCTGCTCTGTCTAGCTTCAACCTATGGGTTAATAGAGCCAGCTCTGAGTAGACACCAACAAATTCCTTCAGACGTAGAACTCTCCAGGCTCTGCCACCCTTACCCACAGTCCCCCCCCCCAGTCCCCATGCTACTCCATAGATCTAGTTTGCCACCATTCTTGTCAGTAGCTCAATCACAGCTGTGCTTGGTGTATCCTTTTCAGAATTCTATTAATCTGCTTTTCGTATTATTTTTTTTGCCTCCCTTACCCTTTTCCTACCGTTAGTTTAGTTAGTGTCGTTTGTGACAGGTAGTTATTTCTTTAGATAATTATTTTCTAGATAGGCTTCCTGCCTTTCGGTGTAGTTGTGATGTTGTGTTGGTGCATTCCTTCTGCTTGTTTAGGAGCAGTGTCTTTAGAGATAGTTTTAGTGTTGTTGTAGTGTCCTTTGTAGATATAGTAGTTTTTGTCTTTCTAGGTGATTTTGGCACAAGAATGGATAAAAGTTTCAAGAAATGCGCTGCCTGCAAACACAAGTTGCATTTGCAAGATGCACATGACAAATGTGTGTACTGCTTGGGAGCATCGCACCTGGGTTCTGCATGTTCGATCTGCGGAAGGTTTGTGTCCAGGGAAATTAACGAATGATGGGCCAAGTTGGTCCTCAAGGGGCTTCTCCTCTCCATCCCTTTGTTTTCTGCTTGTCCCTTGGCTCCAAGAAGCAGCATTTGCAGGACTCCAAATCTTCCAGTGGGGTTTTGTAGAGGTTCTGCTCTGCTTCAGTCCCTAGTCCTCCTTAGGTGTGTACTAGGCTAATGGCCCTGAAGCCTTTATAAGCCTAGCCCCCCAAAATTACCCAGGCACCGTGCCATCCAATGTTAGTTTATAGTGCCCCTATCCAGTAGGGCAACTGGAATGATGTTAACTTTCTGTTACCCATTCACTTGTCAAGATTTCTCTTGGAGGGCCAGCGAGGTGCAATGCTTGACATGAATGGGAAGCTTATTCCAGAATATGGGCAGTCTTTGGGAGATGAGCTTGTCCCTCCAGCATGTTCTGTTAATTGTGGTAATGAGGTTGTGATCTCTGGAGTGTGTGGCATGGGGGATTGGGATTTCTTTAGGTGTAGCATTTCAAGTGGGGCTGGGTTGGACATGGCTTTGTAAGTCAAGCATCACCGCTAAGTAGACTATAAGAGACTGAGAACAGCTGAAATTTCTTGAGTCTGTCCATGTAGGACATGTGTTTAAGGCCTAGGATCCTTTTTGTGAAGTACTTTTGTGGTCTCTCCAGCTATTGTAGATGTCTGGTCAGGTATATGCCAAATGGGTGCTTGCCAGACCAGAAGATCCCATGACTTTTGGGTCCCCCATTGCTGATATTGACTCTGACTCCTCAGAGCCGATCTCTGTTGGTAGCAACCACCGGTGGATAGAGGTGAAGAAGTTTTTTAAATTTATGATATTGAAAGTAATTTATAAACCATTAAGAGGAGGGGATGTAAAAATGTTAATTGAGAGTGAGGAAATGAAATGGATAATACGGATGAAGTCCCACTTACCACCAGGACTAAATTATTGTTTTACTTTAAAACCCTATTTAAGGGAATTACATCAATCTGTTTGAAGTGACATCATGTGATTTCAATGATTATTTTTGTCCCTTTAGTCAGATATGATAGGAGGGCTTTGCAATGGACTCTGGACGTATATTGGTCTTTCCTAACCCATCTAGTGGATTTTCAAATTTGGCTGATGGTGTCGCTACCAGATTAGCTGGTGGTTGCAGTCTTTTTTAGTAACCAATGGGTGACCGTTTGTTATTCCAGCTCCCTCAGCTACAGTCACCCCAGACACTTCCCTCCTGGGGTTGGGTTGGAGCATTTTGGAGGGAGCACAAAGAGTCCTGGTCTTCTGCAGAGACTGGCATATATATCAATGTTTTGGAGATTAGAGTGATCCTCCTTGCATTGCAGGATTTTCAGGATGCCCTTCTCAGATGGGTGATTGCAATACAGATTGACAATATGTCTGTCTGATATCTCAACAAGCAGGGAAGAACATGTTTGTATCCTCTTTGTCGAGAGGCCGTGAGGGTTTGGCAATGAGAGATTTCTTCTCAGTGGTTTCTGGTGGCAACGCACATCCTGCAGAAATTCAACATTCTGGCTGACGGTCTAAGCAGGATCATTCTGGTTCCCCACAAGTGGTCCCTAATCAGAGAGTTGCAGCTCAGATTTTTCAGCTTTAGGACACTCAGTGTTGCAGCCTAGTTGCCTCCCCATCCAGCACCAAGTGCAGCAGCTTTTACGCTGTAGTTCCCCCGTAGGGACAGTCACCTGGGGGTGTTGTGGGGTTTGTTTAGACCCTGGGACTTTTTATGCTTATCGCTCAGTTCATTTGATTCTAAAATTTCTTCAGAAGACAGCCTGCTGCTGAGCAATTGTGATCCTCATAGCACCTTTTTGAAATTGTCAGGTGTGGTTTCCCTTCCTTTGTTCTCTTCTGAAGTACCCACCTTGGGTATTGGATCCCTTGTAGATCTCATTTCTCATCCAGCAGGTCTGGATCCCCCAAATCTTTTAGTCCCTCAAGTTAATTGCATGGTTTCTGTAGTTTCCTTGATGGCCAGAAATCCCAAACATTCACAGGCTTTAGTTCACACCTTGTCTTCATCTCAAAAATAGTCTACTAGGAAAAGGTATTCCAGTAAATGGAAATGTTCTGTACTGGATGGAGTCTCATGAACTCAACCCTTTTTCCACTCCTTTAGAATCCATTTTGGATTTTCTTGCTGTGTTTGTCAGGTTCTAGTTTTTCAACCATTAAGGTACAGCTGGCAGACATTTCTAATTTTCATGTTGACAGGGACAGTGTTCTCTGCTTCTCTAAAGATTTGCAAGGGTACCTTTCTATTTTGTACCCTAGTTTATCTGATTCTTGTCTAGGATTTGTCATTGTTTTGCAGATCCTTGCAGGCCCTCCATTTCAACTTTCAGCTACCTCTGACTTGAAGCTCTTGTCTTAGAAGACCTACTTTTTGATGGCTTTCTTCAGCAAGGACGATTTCGGAGTTGCAGGTTCTTGGATGTCCTTCATGGATGCATCTGCAGTCATAACAAGTGGGTTGTCCTGTCGTCAGGCAGCCCTGCAGTCGGCCGGATTCCAAAGTCCGGGTCCTGATGTCGCACTCCACCCGGCGTCATCTCTGTTGGTCTTGGTATAAAAGCATCAGCCGACGCCATTTTCCTCAGTCTTTCTTGAAGCAGAAGCTGTTCGCAAGTGCCGGTCGGTCGGATCCAGAGATTACTTCTACCGAATACTGAAGACTTCTAAAGCTAAGTACCCGTTGGGGACTCTTTCTTGCCTCAGCCGATGTCAGAAAAAGTTAACAATTGTTTAACCTGTGGGAAACAAATACCTCATAAAGATTTCCACTCTTACTGTCTGCCTTGTTTAGGCCCAGCCCACGGCGTAGCAGCCTGTTCGCCTGTGCCTCTTTCAACCGTCGGAGTTTGCAGAACAGTTTTGGTACTGATTTTGCGTACATTATGCCGTCGGATCCTCCGACTACCCAATCTTCAAAAAGCAAAGATAAAGACCGACACTTGCGGTCCGCGGTTTCGGCGAAACCACGGTAAAGCAAATCATGAGTGTCTCGGTTTCGGCGAACCGAGAAAACTGATCTAAGCACAGCTGAACCTATTCTTACTACTGAGGCCCCTGCTACAACTCTTGAATCGACCTCAGAAATTTTACCCACTACGGTGGTTGACTTATCAGACACCATCCCTTGGATGTCTCTACCCCAGCACGTGGTGCTGCTAGGCCTCCAGCAACCATGTCCATTAAGGCCTTCGCCAGGGCTAAAGCAGCCAAGACTACTAAATCAGTGCCTGTTAAACCCCCCACATCCAGGCCCTCTTCTAGTTCTCAAATGCTTTCTTTGGCAGAAGATTTAATTTCTTTAATTAAAGGATCTCAATCTCACCCAGACAGGGCCTCTCAGCCCCCAGAGAAGAGACCTAGGGCAGAGCCCCCTGAGCCAGTGTCTTCTGATGATTCTGCTGATGAATCAGACATAACTGACCAGCCAGAGGCTCCCTTCTCCAATTTTGAAGATTCTGATGCTGAAGAATCCATTCCTGCTGCTTCCCCACCAGAAGAATTCTCCTTTGGGGAAACCTTGCATGCCATGCGAGAACAGTTCCAATGGCAGCAACAGGATTTTCAGACTCCAGAAAAGACTTAGAACCTTTCTGCACCTCCCACAGCACAGGCCCTTAGCTATACCTCCTGTTCTATCTGTGGTGGATGATGCTTTTAATGATGTTTGCTCCGCTCCAGATTCTTTACCCCAGCCCCTGCCAAACCAGACAGATTTTACAGGGTGCCAGATACTCATCACCACCTTTACAAGGCCCCACTTGCAGACCCAGAAACTATATCCCAGGGTCCCAAGGCAGTAGCGACCACAGCTAAAACCCTATTCCTTCTGAAAGGGAAGCAAGGTCATTAGACAGATGGGGTAAAAGGTCTACACTTCAGCTACTCTCTCAGCTAGAGCTTTAAACTGTCAGTTTCACATGATACAATACCAAGAGTTTATGCTTGTTCAGTTAACTAAAAAACTAACCACTGATGAATCTCTTGATAAGAAATATGTATTAGAGATGGTAAATAACATACAACAGGTTAGCAACCATTCCTTAAAATGTGGCTATGATGCACTGGAGGCTTCATTTAGATCAGCCATGACAGGCACAGTGATAAGAAGGCATGCATGGCTAAAGGAACAAGCTTTACCGGATCATGTTAAAGCCAAGTTGCTAGATGCTCCTATGGACAAGACAAGTTTGTTTGGTACACATGCCCAGCAGGTTATGAACAAAATGGAAGAAAAGGCAAAATCTGTTCAAACTGTTAAAGATTTCTTGCAGGTTCAACCCCCAAGGTTTAGCAGGAACTGGCCTGCCAAAAATTGGTCCTTTCCTGACTCCACAAAATTTCAAAGGGGCAGGAATAGACGTTCCAGAGGCAGAAACCAACCCAGAGGAGGTGCCTACAGAGGACGACAGTGGCAAGGTAACAACAGAGGCACAGACACAGCCACTGCCACTACATCGGCACAACCACAGTGACTTAATCCTAACTCCGCCTACCAGGGAACAAATAGCAGCTCCTCTAGGCGGAAAGTTAACCTTATTTTCAAAGAACTGGCACTACATAACAAAAGACAAGTGGATTTTACAAACCATAGATCAAGGTTACCGGTTTCACTTCCACACTTTACCAGTCAAAGAGGAATGCCAAATCTACCTCCAAATCAAAAACAGAGGCTCCACGCCAGATAATGGAGTTAGCCAACATGAGAGCTGTGGAAAGAGTGCCAACAGCAGAACAAGGAAAGGGGTTCTATTCCAGACTATTCCTAGTTCCAAGAAAGGAAAAAGTTGGAGACCAATTCTCGATCTGTCCACCTTAAATACATACATCATTGTCCCAAAATTCAAAATGCTGACCCTACAGCAACTTCTTCCCATGCTGGGCAAGGAGTCTTGGCTGGTAACTCTAGATCTCAAGGAGGCATACCTGCACGTCCCCATTCGACCAATCTGCAGAAGATACCTCAGATTTCTTGCAGGATCAGAGCACTATCAATTCTCAGCATTGCCCTTTGGCTTATCTACTGCCCAGAGTATTCACAAAATGCCTGGCATCAGTACCATTGCAGACTACAAGGAATTCAAATTTACCCATACCTGGACGACTGCCTGCTACAAGGGGACAACAAAAGCAAGCTGACAACAGATTTACAAAGGGTCATTTACTTGCTACAAGGACTGGGATACACAGTCAATTTACAAAAGTCAAGGCTGATACCATCCCAAACAAGGACATTCTTGAATTGGACACAGTACAACAAATGGCATTCCTGACTACAGAAAAACAAAAATAACTTCCACTTTACTTCTTGGCACTAACAAAACTGAACAAGTTAACAGCAAGAAAATTTCTGCAGGCCTTGGGCTTCATGGCATCATGCATAATCTTGGTCCCATTTGCCAGACTACATATGAGGAAACTACAGTGGTACCTAAAGAATTTATGGTCCCAACACAGACACAGTCTAGAAACAGAAATCCCACTAATTCCATGCTTAAAACAGGAGTTCCTATGGTGGGCTCAGGCATGCCAATCAAACCCAGGCCTACCCTTTCGCAGATGTCAACCAAGCCAGACCATCACAACAGACGCTTCAGACCTAGGATGGGGCCCACATGCTGGACAAATCGTGCAAGGATTGTGGACACAGGATCAACTTCACCTGCACATCAATCTAAAAGAAATGTTGGCAGTAAAACTGGCAATCCAAAAGTTCAAACCATTCCTCAAAGAGGGCCAGTTGATGATAAGGACAGACAACACCACAGTCATGTGGTACATCAACAAACAGGGAGGCATTCATACCCCCTATGCAGAATGACCTTGGAGCTGTGGACCGCTCAGCTACAACATTCAGTTACAGGCAATATTTGTACGGGGAAAGACAATACTCTAGCAGACATATTAAGCAGAACCACGGATGCCCACGAATGGAAACTGCACCCGGACATCTTCAAGACCATCTCAAAGAAATGGGGAATGCCACAGATAGACCTATTAGCATCACCTCTCAATCACCAGCTCAAAAATTCTGCACAAGGACATTCCATCCACTAGCATGGAAAGTGGACTCACTCTCCTTCAACTGGAAAGGCCTAACAGCATATGCATTCCCACCTCTTCCTTTGATACACAAGGTACTACTAAAAATCAAGGAAGAACGTCCAAGGATAATCCTGATAGCCCCAAACTGGCCAAGACAACACTGGTACCCACTACTGAAGAGCATGTCTCGAACAATATGTGGCCAATATCCCTGATGCCTTTGATGTTAACTCAGAACAACTACAGCATCATACATCCAAACCTAAAACGCTACAACTGACTGCATGGAACATCACATAGCAGCAGCTAATCCAGAACTTTCTCAAAGAGTTAAAGACATTATTCTTGAAAGACCTTCAACAAGAAGGAACTATGCTGGAAAATGGAAAAGGTTAGTCATTAGGAGTACCGAAAGAGGAAAAGATGTGTCAAACATAGATATGCCTAACATTCTGGAGTATCTGGCGAACTTCTTCATTCAGGCCTGTCCTACTCCTCCATCAAGATACATGCATCAGCTATTTCAGCAGAATACAGCTTTGATCCACCTGTTTTTCGCACCCTTTGCTCAGGCAGTTCCTCAGAGGAATCAAGAATGTAAAACCTCAAGGAAACCACCATTACCAGCTTGGGATTTAAACTTTGTGCTAGAAAAGTTGACACTATCACCCTTTGAACCAGCAGCAACAGCAGACCTACAACACCTGTCATGGAAAACTGCTTTCCTACTGGCAATTACTTCAGCAAGGAGGGTTTCAGAACTACAGGCCTTAATGGCAGTGCAACCCTTCCTAATCTTCCACCAAGATAGAGTGTCCATGAGGACTAATCCTACATTTATGCCCAAGGTGGTATCCAGAGTATCTTTGAACCAGGCAATCCACCTACCTACCTTCTTTCCCATCCCACAAAACAGAGGGGAAAGAATACTGCATACCTTGGATGTACATAGACAGCTACGCTACTACTTGGACAGAACAAAAATAGCAGAAAGACTGACCAACTTTTGTAGCCTATGCAACAGGAAGGAAGGAAAAGCTATTTCCAAACAGACAATCTCCAAATGGATAGGAAATTGCATACGATACTGTTACTCCTTCCATGGAAAACCAATTCCACAGAACATAAGACGTCATTCTACAAGAGCAACAGCCACTACCACAGCCTTCTTACGAGTGGCAACCAAAGACATTATTGAGGCGGCTACTTGGACCTCCGTGCATACATTTGCCAAGCATTATAATTTGCCTCTATATTCCAGATCGAGCAGGGTTTGCCACTGCTGTACTGCAAGGGATCCTAAACACACCATAATCTACTTTTATCCTCCTCCCTAGTTGGCTATGGTATTCTACCCACTTGTTATGACTGCAGATGCATCCATGAAGGACATAGTACAGTTTTGTACCTACCATAAATGTAGATGTCGAACTGGATAGCATCTGCAGTCCCCTCCTCCTTCCCCTCTGTGGTACTCCTAGGGTGTTTACCCTCCTAATAGCTAGCTGTTGGGAGTCTTTTATGGTGTATTTGTTTGTATATATGTACATATATGCTTATTGTTGTGTTTACCTCTATCTATTTGGAAACATTGGCATCTATCCAAATTTTAGCCTGCAAGAGGGCTACTGGCATCTGCGGCAACAAAAACTGAGCAAAATGTGATGCTTTTATACCGAAGACCAACAGAGATGGCGTCGGGTGGAGTGCGACATCAGCGAAGCGGACCGGACTTTGGAATCCGGCCGACTGCAGGGCTGCCTGACGACAGGACAACCCACTTGTTATGACTGCAGATGCTATCCAGTTCGGACATCTACATTTATGGTAGGTACAAAACTGTACTTTCTTGTCTTTTCATGTTCCACAAAGAAAAGGGTATCTCCTCGTACAAGCTCTTCCTTTCTGCCTAAAGTAGCTCCTGAGAATAATCTTAACATTTCTCTTCATTTTCCTGTCTTTGTTCCCAATTTCTCCAGCAAAGGCAAATACCTTCTACATTGTTTGGACGTGCATACGGCAATTAAGATTTTATTTGGACCGTAGTAAAGCCTTTAGAAAATCCAGTCAGTTATTTATCACCTTTGCAAAATCCAGGTTAGGCTCACCTAATTCTAGAGTGAGTTCATCCAAGTGGCTGTCAGACCGTATTTTGTTTGCATTTTCTTTGAGAGACAAATCCCTTCCTGACAAACCTACGGGTCATTCTACCAGGGCTATGACTACTTCTACAGCTTTCTTTTCTAGAGTATCAGTGGATGAAGTTTGTGCAGTTAGGGTCACCACACACTTGTGTCACATTATAAGGTGGACATTCAGTCTAGATCCAGGGCTTCCTTTGGCTTCATTGTGTTGCAGAATATCTTTCCTTAGTTCCTCTCGAGGATTTTTTTTGTGGCTGAAGGCTCTGGCATACATATTGAAGCCAGATGAAGTAGACAAAATAAGATATGGAAGTTATGTACTTAATAATGCTAAATCCGTGTTGTCTGCCTTTGTCTGGTTCAACCTGCTCGTATTATGGCTTATTATGGTGAAATTCCTTGCCTGGGATGGCTGGACAGTGGAGGCTGTCCGTTCCTTATCTGTGGATTCCTGTGTTGTCCTTGTTGAGAGAAGTTTATTGTAAGTTGGAGATGGCTTTTTTGGGGCAAACTTGATGACACAGAGAAGAGGGAAGAGGCTGGTCCTTAGTAGAAGTGTGGGTGATTATTAAAGACAGATGAAATTTAGTTTCAGTACCTTTTGAGTCAAGCACACACTGCTCTGAGCGTGACTGCTGTGATCAATGGGCACTAATCCATTGTGTCATGTTTACTTTATTGTTGCTTGTTGGATGTGGAAATGCACATAGCAGACTGAAGTGACAAAATTAATTAAATGGGTTGTTTTTTAAACTTTTTTTGCATTATCATACGCTTCAGACTTGAAGAAAAGTATAGGTATGTAATTGTTTTGAGCGGTCAAATAATTTAAGAACAACTCTCAAATCTTTTTTATATCTTGCCTAACAAAAAAGTGGCAGCATAGGCCTTCAAGAGGCTGTGCTCCGTCCAGGGAGGGAACAACTTCACCCTAAAACTGATGCCACTTTACTGAACAGTAAATTATGAAGATCTGAACAAACTACAGCTGTTATCTACATTCATATCCCCACTAGAGAACAAGCTATTTTTTTTTTCTTTTTGACTTTGCTTGCATTTTCAGAAGTTCTATGTGTGGTAGATCAATTTTACTCTATATTAATGTATACTAACACTGCATATCAAAACAATGGAACTGTATTCCAAATTCAGTCAGAACTATATCTATCCTCCATGTATTTAAGTCGTCAAAGAATTTCTCACAAACTCATGGCTGTGCCCATGCACCTCACCTGTACTGTCTGTATTAACAAATATTTTGCATTGTTGCTATAACCTATGCCATTCAACACCTGTCCTCTCCCCACTCTTAGGGTGGAGTTGTTTCTTTTTATTTTTATTTCCTAGCATAATAGACTACTGCTACAATAAGCTCTCAGTTAACCGGAACTCACGCAACCGGCAAAAAAAAAAATTGAAGAAATACAGTACAATTTTCACGTGTTGCACTTTGTTTCCTCCCCGCAAAAACATATCTTACGTTTTTAGAGTCTGAGTTTTAAAAAGGAAGATAGGAATAAATTCTCTCTCTTCCCAACCTGAGAACAAATCAGACCAAGGATACAGTATTAGGCCTGTTTTTAATAGTAACTCTCAGGCAGCCAGAAACTACAGTTGTCCGGCATCTACCAATCCCCATGGGTACTGGTTAACTGGGAGTTTACTGTAATACTTTTGTAGATACTGACTGTTATATTTAGTAGGCATTTTTTATTTCTTTTTATTTTTACATCAGTGGTGTCTCTTAACTCTCTGGAGCTTTTCCCCTGGGCTTCCGCTGAAAATGGGTATTTATTACCCAGTCGGACTTTGCTGGAAAACACAGATGTCGATAGATAAATACTTCAGTTTCAGTACATTTAATAGTTCTGTTCTCTGTGTGTATAATAAGCTCATGCTGCACTGAGCACCTTGCTAGGGCGTTTTGTTAACTGGGTAAACCAGTTGTGTCCCTTTTCAGGGGTGTCCTAGGAACACTGTTTGGATAAATGACTTGCTCAGGGTTGCACAGTAGGCAAGTGGAGGTAGGGGAATCAAACTTTGTACCTGCATGGCCATAATCCTGTGCATTAATGCCAGGCTATTATGTGTTCATATTATACTTGGTGGTGCAGAGGTTAGAGTTGTCGCCTCACAGCAAGAGGTTCTCCCATTCGATTTTCGACGGGAACCCCTTCTCTGTGGAGTCTGCATGTCCTCCTCGCGGTGAAGTAATGTTTAAAGACATGCAGGTAGGTGCTTGCATGAATGGGTGTTCCTTCTTTGAAGGTCAGGGTTGGGCTGGCAAACTCAGCACTGTAAAAATCCACTGCCAGTCTTTAGCGGATCAGAGTTCCGCTGTGGCGACCCCTAACCGGGAAAAGCCGAAAGACTTTTTTTTTTTTTTTTAATTATACTTTAGTTTTCTACTTCAATCACAGCGGGATAGTCCTGGGTATTTGTAGTAGTGGGCTGTGTATGGTTGATATTTAACAGCATTTTTTTTTTTTTTTAAAATTACATGGGCATGCTACATTTTAGTTTGATATTCTCATTTACTGCTAGATCTTCGTAGTAGTGTTGAGCGTTTTATTGCTATGAATGTTGTCGGTAGTGAATATTCGTTAATTGGTAAACATGTCATTGGAGTTTGTGAGTAAATGGAAGGCTCAGACAGCGTTTGCTGCTGCACATCCAAGAGGGGGTAATAAAAGTAAATTTCACTGATTGGAAGGGGGCAGTGTATCAGAATATAGACGTTCTGGTGGGAGACTTTTTGCGCATAGGAATGGGTCATATAAAATGACCCGAGTAAATGTCTATAAGACTTTGTGGCCAGATAGGTTTCACCCATGAGCTTTAAAACAAACCATAAGTGGAACCTAGTGAAAGCACTTCCAACCATTGGTTACAGATTTGTAAGATGTGCTAATCTTTTTGAAGGTTGGGAGTACATGCTGTTAAAAAGCAAACAGGATGGGTAACCACCATAACTGACAGCCGTCCAGAATTTCATAGAATGTCTAGATTTTTCCCTCATTTTTGGTATGTTCCTCATAAAATTTGTGGTTTTATAGCAAATTGAGGTTTGAATTCAATCAATAATGACAGATAAATAGTGTCAGACTTCATAACCTTCAGAAGATGCATGCTAATGCAAATTCTGTTATTCTATCAACTAAATGCAATATGTAGAATTTGTCTCTAATTCTGGGCCTTTGCCTCGCTGTTATTTTTGGATTTGCGCATATTTTTTGTGTTAAGAACCTTAAAGATAAGGTAACTGCAAATACATACCCATTCTTGCGCCACAAATACTCATGGAAGGGGTTTGTGGGGATGGTGGGAATTGTAGTGTTTGGCTAATAAAGATCACCCTAATTGGCTTCCTAGTAACAATCTTTGAACCGCTGATTGTGCTTCATGGCTGTGGTGTGAGAGAAGAGGCAAGGAAAGCCTTTCTTAATAGAACAGGTATGAACCCATTCTGGAGGAAAATTTTGACTAGTTGCAGTGGATTGAGTGACCCAAGGAAACAAGAATTCACAAAGGATGGACTGTTTGTCAGAATTAGTTTTTTGGATTGTATGACAAAAGAAAAACAAAATTTGCAGTGGGGCTGTGGGTTAGCCAGCATTTTACAATGTACCACTCAAAAGATAACCTGAAAAATGGAAGGCAGATTGTCATACTTTGGGGAGGAAGTGACTGCCTAGCACAGAGAGACATGTTACTGTCTGAAGCATTGTGATTCAAAGTTTTATGAGTGCCTTCTGAGTCCTGGGGTATCTGGGGGTGGGATATTGAATGGTGTGTTCTTTCCTTCTGGGTAAAAGTTGGGAACTACTGCAATGTAAACTCACCCCATGTTGGAGTTTATGGGAATGATGCAAGTTATTGCTAAAATCTAATCAGGAAACCCAAGAAGTGTATTGCCATGTGACAGAACCACAGTTTCTACACGTATGTCTGTTTGTAAACCCTTCCTGTAAAGGTGTGTGTGTGTGTGTGTTGGAGGGGGAATAGGAGAGACAAATGAAAGGTAGGCTGTATAGTAGATCACATAAATGCTGTTCACAGTGATAAAACAGGAAATACTGGGATCATGATGGAGTCAGTACTGGTACCAGTTCTTTAATATAGGACTGAAGGACAAAAAAGGAGCCCTTTTTTGAAGGACTGCAAAGGCTGTAATAAGAGTAGATACACAAGACCTTGTGGAGACGAAGTAGTAGTACTTGTAAAACTGCTGCAGTAATTTGAGGTATTTCATTAGATTTTAATACAGAGTAATGCACAGTGGGGAAAAATTCCTGAGAATGATTACACACCTTTAAGTGAAGTACTTCAGGCAAGTAAGGAGACTACGGAGGTTGTTTTTAATGATTTTACATGGTAATCTGTGTGTGTGTGTGTGTGTGTGTGTGTGTGTGGGGGGGGGGCAAATCTGCTGTATAAACAGTGTGACTGTGTCTTGTATGCAGATATTGGATGTCCCATCTCTGCAAGGAATTAAAATAGGGTTGGCTTGGAGCATGGACCACATAGATGGTTCAGAGTCTTCATTCAGAGCTAATGGGAAAAGTTTGTTGGAATTCCATATGCACAATCTGTTGGAGAGAAGGGGGGAATTAAGATATCGAAGTATCAGAATTCAGCTAAACACTTTTTTGTCTTTTCTTCAAGAAAACTCCTTAAACAAGGCTTTTGACACCATCCCCCATTCTGGAATTATAGCTAAACTCACTAAACTAGGTATAAATCCCTACGTCACAAGATGGGTTGCCAACTGGCTCACTGACAGAACCCACATTGTAAAAGTTGCAGACTCCAAATCTGACCTCAAAGCAGTGACAAGTGGAGTACCACAGGGTTCCATCCTGGGACCTCTGCTGTTTGGTATCTACTTCTCTGAAGTACAGACTAACACAGAAGGCCTCTGGTTAACGAAGTTTGCAGATGACTGCAAACTAGGAGCCATAGTCAAGTCCCCAAATGATGTGGACATCCTACAGAAGGGACTCACTGAGACAGATGCCTGGTGTCAGAGCCATGGCCTCAAGCTCAGTGCCAAAAATTGGTGTCATCCCCTTTGGTAAAAACTCTGTACCCATGAACTACCACTTAGGCAGCAATCTACTTGACACCGAATGCGTGATGAGAGACCTTGGGACCCAGGTGGACAGTAGTCTCTCCTTTGATCGTCACATCACCACAGTAGTCAGGAAGTCCTTCTACGTGGCACACCTAATCATAAAAGGGTTCTCATCAGGAAAAAAGAGGTCATTGTTCCCCTCTACTTGTCGCTCATTAGACCCATTATAGAGTACAACGCCCCTTTTGGAATGTACCTCACAAGACATCTGCAGCAGCTGGAAAGGCCACAGAAGTACCTCACAAAGAGGATTACTGGCCTCAAACAAATGCCCTACACTGACTGCCTCAAAAAAAACTCCAGCTTTACTCTGTAGCATATCGCCTACTCCGAGGTGATCTCTGCCTAACATATAAAGCGATGTCAAACCCAGAGCTGTTGGACATGCTACACCTAAAGAAATCCCAGTCCCTCCAAGCTACATGCTCTAGGGACCTAAATCTTGTCACCACAATAAACAGGACACGCTGGAGGGATAGATTCCTGTCCCAGAGACTTCCTATACTCTGCAACAAGCTACCCATCTATGTCAAGCAAAGTTCTTCATTAGCACTCTTCAAGAAAAATCTTGAGTGGATGGGAAATAGGAAATACACCCCAGGTATCACTTCTGTGTCTCTGCTGGACAGTGGCACAGGAACATAACTTTTTTGGGTGGCGTAAGCTATGGAACCTTGCTAGCTAGGCTTACGTAGGCCCTTGGCCCAATAGCCTAGTACCTACCTATGAACCTATAAAAAAATAATTGGGAATAGATGAGATTTGGGCAAAGGTTTTTTAAAAATAAAACAGTGGCTGCAAATTTAAGAAAGCATTTTTTTTTTATTTGACAGGGCTGCAGCTGTCTGAAGCAGTCTGCCTTAAAAAGTACCGGGATCTAAAACAGAGAAAATGTTGGGCTGCATGGGAAAAACATAAAGCTGTCATGAGGAGCAGTAAATTGAATACCGGTTTGGTACAGTGTCGGCTTCTCCTTGGAATGGGTGTGGAGCATAACAGATGGGCACGGCCTGCCATCTCTTTCTGTACTGCTCCTCAGAGTTTTTTTTTTTGTTTTTGTGATGACATCTGTCCAGTTTTGGATATTACCTGTGTGTTGATTGTAGGGATCTTGTCCTGTTCAGTAGAAGGTAAGGGAGAATTTGGCATGCCTATAAGAAAACAGTAGTTTATCTGCTGAATAAGTGCCCTGGTTAGCATAAACTTTAGTAGTCATTTGCACCTGCGGAATCTTTTTTGCATCATATTTTCCCCAGTAACTTACAGTAGACAGGTGAAATGCATAAGACACAGACACACAGCTAGAGCCCGGAAAACTTTTGTCTTCAAATCTGGTTGTGATATGCCAATATCAGTGGTCTAGATGGGTAAAGCTATGACTGTAACCCAGGCAACTAGAGATAGATAAGCATCTTATCCTCTCGACTGTGTTGAGATGTCCATCCTGGTGGTGGTGATGGAGCAAGAAGCATATAGCCATAATCCCTTGGGAGGAGGGTGGCAGCTCATGGATGTTGAGAAATGACTTGTAGCTTTCCAAGAAACTTGCTTGGCATTAGCCATTATTAGTGAGTGAAACTCTCCAACATCTGTTGAATGAATGCACTTGCCTTAATGGATCTGAAGATCCCTTAGTACTAGGGAACAGATGGAGTACAGTAGGGAAGACTTTATGGCTGGCAGACAGGGGGAGGGGGGCATATAGGAAAAATGTCCAGTTACGATAGCAGGGATTAAACAAAGGAGTGGTACCTTCCAACACACTCCTGATGCAGAGGGAAAATTTGATTTGGTCTTTGCAACATGATGGCCCTTCTCTACATTGAGTGACCTGTAGCTGGGAGTTCTGTGGCAAGGAGATTGATTCTGATGTACTGGAAAGCTGAGGACTGCCTAGGTATATGGAATGACTTACTCAATGTCTGGGCACACCTAAGGGTATTCAGTATTGTCAGAACTTCAGTGTGTCTCTCAAAGATGCAACAGGAGATACGAAACTGCTTACAACATGTGCTTTAGGTTCTGTTGTTAATTAGAATTAACTTCCTGATAGATTGCTTTTAAGGTGTATGTATTATTGTACCTTTGTATAATTCTGTGTATGCTTTCAGATGGTGGGGCTGTGAATGGGAGTTGACTGTGGAAACAGGATGTTCTTCGTGTTTCACTGTTGCAGCCAATACATTTGGGTAATCCTGCTGGCAGGTTGCCCTCAGTCGGCCTGAATTCCAAAGTCTTGGGTCCTGCGTCGGCTGTCATCAGGGGTATAAAAGAAGCAGCCAACGCCATTTTCTTTAGTTTTTCTTGCCGCGTGGTGCCTGAAGCAGAAGCAGTTCGCAAGTGCCGGTCGGCCGACTCCTGAGATTTTCAAGTTTGAATTTCAGATCCGAAGTCTTCTATAAAGCTAAGTACCCCATTTGGGAAACTTTTTTTCTTGCTCCAGAACAGATGTCAGAAAAAGTTAATAATTGTATTTCTTGTGGGAAGCAAATACCTCATAAGGACTTTCATTCTTACTGTATTCCTTGCCTAGGCCCTGATCATAACTTTCTGGGTTGTCGGTTTTGTGCTAGATTTAACCAACGCACTATTAAGCGTCAGTATGATTTTGCTTTAAATTACTTTGGACGCAGGTTTAATTATCCAGAAATGTCATCGGAAAGCCATCCGACTACAAGAGTTCACAAAAAGCACAAAGAAAACGAAAGACAGCCGAGGCCCAAACCCGACAGCGAAGCTTCTCCTAAGCCAGTCGCCGGTATGCCGGTTCTCAGTGAGGTGCTTTCATAGCCCCTGACTACGGCTACTTTAGAGTTGCAGGCCGCTACCGACTCCCACGTGGAGTCGGCCATGCTGCTGGAAACTCAAGGTATTAGAGCCTTGGACGCTATTCCTTCAGATGGGTCCGGAGCCGCTGAGCAGGCACTGGCTTCTGAGGGTGTATTCAGACCCAAACATCTATAGATTAAACCGACTTCAAAGGCAAAAAGACTAAAGCACCTTCAAAGGCAAAAAAGCAAACTCAAGAGCCACATGGACAGGTCTCCATGCCCAAAAAACAGATGCTCAAAATGGCCGAAGACTTGATTACCTTGATCAGGGGTTCCCATCCCCCTCCTGATAAGCGGCCTAGGCAAGAGACTGACTATGAATCTTCAGATCAGGTTTCCATTTCTTCTGATCAGGAATATTCTTTTCCCCTTATGAAGATTCTGATGCTGAAGATTCCACACCTTCAGCTTCTCCTCCTGAGGACTATTCTTTTGGGGAAACCTTACATACCATGAGGGAGCATTTCCACTGGGAGAGCCAAGATTTTTCAGAATCTAAAAAGAGGCTCAGGGATTTCCTGTTACCTCGGCACAAGCCACTAGCCATCCCTCTGTAGATGTGTTTGCGGAATCTAGCCTTACCCCTGACTCCTTGCCTCCAGCTCCTGTTAAGCCTGACAGATATTACAGGGTTCCTGACTCACATAAATTCCTTTATAAAAACCCTGCTGCAGACCCAGAAACTATTTCTCAGGGTCCCAAGGGAGTTAAGGCTTCCACTGCAAAAAACCCTACCCCTTCTGACAGGGATTCTAGGGCACTGGATAGATGGGGAAAAAAGGTTTACACATCTGCTACCTTGACTATAAGGGCCCTAAATTGTCGGTTTCATATGCTCAAATATCAGCAACATGTCATGGCATTACTTAAACAGAAAATGTTGTCAAACTCTGAATGTGCAGAAAGCAAGGAAATGCTGGATATTTTGCATGCAGCTGAACAAGTTGGAAAGCATACTTTGCAATGTGGTTTTGATTCTTTAGAGGCCTCCTGCAGGGCCGCAGTTACAGGCTCTGTAATTAGAAGGCATGCTTGGTTAAAGGAATAAAATCTGCCTGATCATGTTAAAGTTAAATTATTAGATGTACCTTTACAACATGATACTTTGTTTGGTGTTAAGGCAGAAGAAGTGTTAAAGAAAATGGAGGACAAGGCTAAATCTATGCAAACGGTCAACGATTTCTTACAAGTACAGCCACCTAGGCTTAGTAGACACTGGCCAACAAAGAATTGGTCCTTTCCTGTGTCAGACCTCAAAGGGGCAGACCCAGATGCTCTAGAGGCAGATCCCAGGCACAAGGGTCATACAGGTCAAAGCAATGGGGTGCTTCTACCTCCAAAAGTGGAGAAGACAAATCACAACCTTACAGGAAACCGTCCCAATGACTTCCCTGCCTACACCAAGCACTTATTTCCTGGCTGCACCCTTAGGGGAAAATTAGCACTTTTTTCTCAAAATTGGCGCATTATAATCCAGAACAAGTGGGTTCTAAATATCGTGTCGCAAGGCTACAAGTTTCATTTCCATACCCTGCCAAAGGCAAACGGCTGGCTAGATCTGCCAAAAAAATCAATGGGCAGAGGCACAAAAACAAGTCTCATCCCTCATGGACAATGAGGGCCATTCAATAAGTGCCAGAGCAAGAGCGGGGACAAGGATTTTACTCAAGACTGTTCTTGGTACCCAGAAAGGGCAAGGCCTAGAGGCCAATACTGGACCTATCGATTCTGAACCCATTCCTGGATATACCAAAATTCAAAATGTTGACTTTGCCCCATGCTCTGCAAGAATGCTTGGCTTGTAACTTTAGACCAAAAAGAGGCATACCTGCATGTTCCAATCAGACAAATGTGCAGAAGATACCTCAGATTCAAGGCTGGCTCAATGCATTACCAATTCTCTGCACCGCCCTTTGGCTTATCTACTGCACCCAGGGTCTTTACAAAGTGCCTGGTACCAGTAATTGCTTTCTGCAGACTAAGAGGAATACAAATATATCCTTACTTGGACGACTGTCTCATTTAAGCAGAGAACAAGGACATCCTTCTACAGCATCTGGCGTTTGTGAAAAAACTTCTAACATGCCTAGGGTACACAGTCAACGAAAAAAAGTCAAAACTAGTACCCTCTCAAGAGAGAATATTCCTGGGTGCAAGCTTAAATACAACTGCCCAGATGGCGTATCTCACACCAGACAAACAAAGGCAACTGACTACCTATTTCAAAATGTTAGCTACAAAGGCCCAGTTATCTGCAAGAAAAAATCTACAGGCTTTGGGCTTCATGGCATCCTGCATCCTACTCGTTCCATATGCAAGAATGCATATGAGGAAACTTCAATGGTACCTAAAAAGTGTTTGGACTCAACATTGCCACAGCCTGGAAACTATAATTACTCTCATTCCCTGCCTGCAACAGGAGTTTCGATTGTGGGCAAAGGCTTGTCACCAAGACAAGGGACAGCCATTCACATTACCCCCAGCCAGGCAGACACTAACAATGGATGCATCAGATTATGCCTGGGGGGCCCACATGGCAGGAAGATGTATTCAGGGAACATGGCCCTCAAACCAAATGCATCTGCATATCCATCAGATAGAGATGCTAGCTGTTCAAATGCCCTGACAGCCTTCAAGGACCTAATTCATCCAGGACAACTACTGATAGACAGACAACACCATGGTCATGTGGTATATAAACAAGCAGGGGGGCACACATTCTTACCCCCTTTGCAGACTAGCCATGACCTTGTGGGACGCAGCATTGACTTACCAAGTACATCTGCAAGCACAATTCCTGCCAGGAAGGAAAAATACTCTGGCGGACGAACTAAGGAGAAACCTCATGGATCCCCATGAATGGCAGCTGGATCCACAAGTCTTCAGTATAAGGAAATGGGGATGCCCGGACATAGATCTGTTTGCCTCCCCTCACAGCTACCAACTAAAGAAATTCTGCACAAGGATTTATCACAGACAAGCATGGAAAGTGTATGCTCTATCCTTCAGCTGGAAAAACCTATCAGTATATGCCCTTCCCCCTCTGCCTGTACTCCCCAAGGTACTCCTAAAGGTCAGACAGGAGAAGCCAAAAATGATACTGATTGCACCAGACTGGCCCCACCAGCACTGGTACCCAGTATTAAGGAGCTTGTCTCAATGCCCAGCTTGGACCTTACCTCAAGTAACGCATCTACTGTCCCAGCAAAACAATCAGATCCTGCACAGCCAACTCAGGACTTTAAATCTGGCAGCATGGCGGATAATGTAGCCATACAAAACGCACCTCTCAACAAAGCTGTGATGGATGTCATTTTGGAAACCAGAAGGCCTAATACTAGAAAATCTTATGCTGGAAAATGGAAGAGATTCTGTGCTTGGAACCAGGCACAAGGAACAGATACAGCTGTGCCAAATATTCCACAGATTTTACAATACTTAACTGAGATGCTGGGCAAAGGCCTATCTTTCTCATCTATTAAAATTCATGCCTCTGCCATTTCGGCTCATTACAATGCAGAGCCACCAATCATTTCTCATCCCTTATTAAAACAGTACCTCAGAGGAGCCTTAAGGAGATCACCAAAACCTGCATGGGAACTCAACTATGTCTTGGAAAAACTCACCCTGCCTCCTTTTGAACCAGCTGCTACTGCTGATATAAAGTTTTTATCTTGGAAAACGGCTCTGCTCCTAGCAATAACTTCTGCAAGACGAGTTTCAGAGCTACAGGCACTGATGGCTGTGGAACCTTTTATCATTTTTTATTCGGACAGGGTCTCCCTGAGGACAAACTCAACATTTATGCCCAAAGTGGTGTCCAGTGTGGCTCTTAACCAAACCATTCATCTGCCAACTTTTTATCCAAATTCACAGAACAAGGGGGAAAGAATTCTGCATTCTTTAGATGTACACAGACAGCTTAGATTCTACTTGTACAGAACCAAAGTTTTCAGAAAGACAGAGCAATTACTAGTGGCATATGCTGCAGGATCACAAGGAAAGGCCATCTCAAAGCAGACTATTTCAAAGTGGATAGGCCACTGCATTCATTTCTGCTACTTATACCATGGCAAGCCAGTGCTTAAGGGCATTAGGCCACATTCCACCAGAGCTGCAGCCACTTCAGCCGCCTTTGTCAGGGGAGTACCAACTAAGGACATTTTAGAGGCAGCTACTTGGAGTTCAGTGCACACCTTTGCAAAGCACTATCATCTGCCACTTTACTCTAAATCCAGGGCAGGCTTTGCCACTGCAGTTCTGCAGGGTCTCTTAGCCACTCCCAATGCTGTTTAGCTCCGGCCTCCCAAACATAGCTTTGGGAATCTACCCAAATGTAATGACTGCAACAGTGAAACACGAAGAACATAGTACAGTTGTGTAGACTTAAAATGTAGATGTTAGAGTGTATTCACTGTTGCAGTCCAGGTTACCCACCATCCCCCCTTTTCTTCTGATGGAACCTATCTTTCCTTCTCTGATTTATACAACCTATGTGGTGTATTTGCATGTGGATGAAGGTAAAGTTTATATTGCTGCATGTAATGTTTTATATACATAGAAATTTTGGCTACCCTTTTAGGGGGCACCTGACATCTGGGGCAAGAAAAACTAAAGAAAATGGCATCTGCTGCTGCTTTTATACCCCTGACGACCTGACGTCAGGGACGGGGCGACGTCGGCCGATGCAGGACCCAAGACTTTGGAATTCGGGCCAACTGAGGGCAACCTGCCAGCAGGATTACCCAAATGTAACGACTGCAACAGTGAATACACTCTAACATCTACATTTATGGTAAGTGTACACAATGTGCTTTCTTTTTCTTGTTTTAATGCTAGCCAGTTTTAATCCATTGTCAGAAATTTGGCTTTGTGTTTTTTTTTAGACTTGTGAATGGTGCTTTGTGTTTACTTTCCTATTTAGTGTTTCATATCAAGCATTAGGTGACATGCATTTTGTGCTAGGTTTGTGCCACTGTATGGTTTAAAGTCTAGTTCCCTACATTTTCTGTCTACCCATGTTAAAGCTATTTTAACAGCAAACAAGAGCTTTAAATTACAAAGTGTACTCAAATAACATGACCCTTATTTGTATGTACATGAAACCGTTGAGTGGAAACGCATAGTAAGCTTTTAAGTTTCTTATTTTCCAGATTCATCTTGTTGAAAAAAAGTGTGAAAGAGATTGTTACAAGTGTGACTGAGTAGGAAGATAGTTGTGCAGGATAGTATTTAGTGCTGGACAAGCAGATGGATGCTAGATCATCTTATAGGTGGTAAGAAGCTGTTTATATGTTAGCTGATGGTCATTCTAACCAATTTAGGCTTTTTATTGCTATATAGAGGTGGGTTCTGAAAGGGGTATTTGCTGCAAATTTAGCACGTTTTTTGATTGCACCACCTGGACAGTATCACAAACTTCTCCCCATAGATCTTCAGGTGCCGTATTCACCGAGGCTAAGTCCTTAAGTCTATTATTTACATTCTTTAATTTCATTACATATGCACTTGGAATATATTTTATGATTGGATATCCTTGCACTTGGACGTCGGTATAACTCGAGAGAATTTTCTGGATCTGATTTACTACGACATTCTGTAATTATCAGTGCTATGAGCAATGCAGATAATAATCCATACATAATAAGATTGATCAAATATTGATTATTTGGAAGGTTTCAGTCTGTAGTAATACATAGAACTGGCTTAGGGCATCTTTCAGTATCAACAAGTGTTCCTCAAGGGTTTGTTTTGGGTCGTACACTATTTAGCAAAGTGTTTGCATCCATTGCACAAATTAAGAACTGTTGGCTGTCTAAACCGGGTAACAATTGTAAAGTTGTTTTTGCTTTTCTTTTGTTTACCACGTGTAAATCCAATATTTTTATTAACGGTTATCTAAAGGAAATGGCTACCTGGGCAAAGTTTATTTTTGCTGGTCTCAAATTTAGTTTGGACAAATGTGTTGCGTATTTTTGAAAACCATTACTTAACCAATTCTGTTTTCATCAATGTTAAAAGAAGCTGAGACTTTTAATGACCGGGGTGTATAAATGTCAGTTAACTTGTGTTTTGATAAACATGTTGAAAGAATAAGATGCTGGACTTTGAAACTGCTGGATTTAATGATTAAAATATATCAACAAAGAACATTCACTGTTTGACAACATTATACGAAACATATACAGGGTCAGTATTGGACTATAACGATAGCATTTGGATTTGCTTCAAATAAAATAACACAAAGTACTTGATTTAACATCCAGTGAGTGTTTTAGTCTTGTACTCAAGACTTCTTCAGACTGAATGGAGCAAAAATAATCAAAGCTTTTAAACCATTTGAAGGTCACATGCCTCAGTAAATCAATTAATGTTTAATTTTTCTTTTTAAAAAACTTTAACATTTTCCGTATTTCCTTTTAGATTTACATCAGACAGTTGCAATCTCTGGAATCAGTATAAAGAAGATTTGTCAAAAAAATACACATAAAGGACATGCCAAACAGGAATAGATGCATTCATTTTAATACATTTGCCTTAAGGTGTTAAGAGGCAAATTTATTTTAGCATACAAGGCTTTCTATGACGAGACTTTACCAGCAATGCTAAATGTAAAACCATATCAAATTTGCTGTGTTTTGGGAAGCAAGACTAAAATTAGACATGCAGCTCCATTAGAACTAGACAGATAAAATTATTTATACCTATATGATGATCTGAACTTTGGAGTAAGCTTCCAGTACTTAAATAGGCTAGCCAAATCCTTACACTCATTCAGACATAAACTTGATAGTTTGGTTAGGGGACTTGGCATATGACCTGGAAATAAAGGAATCTGTGTTCCTAGATGGTCTTGTTACCTCTACACTGCAATTTAACTTATGAACTATGGCCTTTCACTTAGTGTACACCTCTGTTTGTGTCAGTATTGCTTTCTGATGTCCTTCAAGAATGCAACTGCAGTCATAACATATGGGTTGTCCTGCCTCAGGCAGCCCTCGGTCGGCCGAATTCCAAAGTCTGGGTCCGGCGTCGGCTGGTGTCGCCTCCTCTCCGACGTCACAACGGCTGGTGTATAAAGGCATCGGCCAACGCCATCTTCTTCAGTCTTTCTTGCTGCGCGGTGCCCAAAGCAGAAGCAGTTCGCAAGTGCCGGTCGGTCAGCTCCTGTGTTTTCAGTACCGAAGTCATCTAAAAGCTAAGTACCCCGTTGGGGAACATTTATTCTTGCCTCAGCCGATGTCAGAACAAATTGAGAAAGTTAATTGTTTGTCTTGTGGTAAACAAATACCTCATAAGGACTTCCATTCTCTCTGCCTTCCTTGCCTGGGCCCAGACCACGACGTCTCGGCCTGTGCTGCCTGTGCTCGCTTTAATAAGCGCACTCTCAGGCGCCGGGCAGAATTCGCCGAGGACTTTTTCGGTGAATCTTTTGCATATATCATGCCATCGGATCTACCGACAACCCAATCTGCTAAAAAACGCAAGGACCGGGACCGACACCCTCGGCCCGCGTCCACTACCGATGCTACTCCTAAACCCTCTGCTAGTGCTCCGGTCTCTTCGGAAGTGGTAAATCCACCGCTCCAGGCCGACGACACAGCGTTAACTCTACCTTCGGTCTCGGAGATCTCTCCGGTGCCGGTTGTTGATTTTCCTCTGGAAACCGAAGTTCTGGATCTACCCGACACCATTTCTGTGGACAAGGTTACGCCTGCACGTGGGGCTGCTAGGCCTCCTGTATCCATGTCCATCAAGGCCTTTGCACGTGCTAAGGCCGCCAGTCAGGCCAAGGCCCATCCTAAACCTGCTGCCCAAGCCCCTTCCTCTGATAAGCAGATCATGTCTCTGGCTGCAGATCTTATTTCCCTTATCAGGGGGACTCAGCCTCATCCGGACAGGGGTTCTCAGCCACCTGCAGAGAAAAGGCCTAGAACTGAGCAGGCGGCCGACCTCTCTTCGGATGAAGCCTCTGAGGATTCTGAGCATTCTGATACCCAAGAAGAATCCTTCCAGGCCTACGAGGACTCTGATGCTGAGGAATCAATTCCCTTCTGCCTCCCCTCCAGAGGATTTCTCTATTGGTGAAGTCCTGCATTCCACGAGGGAACATTTTCAATGGCAGGGTCAGGAATTCTCTGACTCCAGGAAAAGGCTTCGTACCTTCCTCAAGCTTCACCAGCACAGACCTTTGGCTATTCCACCTGTTATGGATGTTTTGGATGATGTTTTCTCTGACTCCAGTGCTAACCCTGATTCTCTTCCTCCTGCTCCTTTCAAGCCGGACAGATATTATAGGGTCCCTGACACTCACAAGCACCTTTTTAAGGCCCACTCTGTGGATCTAGAAACTATTTCACATGGCCCCAAGGGAGTGGCTACCTCCTCTGCCAAAAACCCTCTGCCAGCGGACAGAGAAGCAAGGTCCCTGGAGAGATGGGGTAAAAAAGTATATACCTCTACTACCCTAGCCATGAGGTCACTTAACTGCCTTTTCCACATGTTTCAGTACCAAGATTTTCTCCTGGATGATTTACAGAAAAAGTTAGCCTCTCCTGAGCCTATTGATAAAAAGGCATTGCAGGAATCATATACATAACACTCAGCAGGTTAGTAACCATTTTCTTCAGTGTGGTTATGATGCATTGGAAGCTTTATGTAGAGCAGCTATGACTGGGGCTGTGATACATAGACATGCCTGGTTAAAGGATCAGTCTTTGCCTGACCATGTTAAAGTAAAGTTACTTGATGCACCTCTGGAAAAACAGAAGCTGTTTGGTGCTAATGCACAAAATGTGCTGAAATCCATAGAGGAAAAAGCAAAGTCAGTACAGACAGTGAAGGATTTCCTGCAGGTTCAGCCACCCAGATTCAGCAGAAACTGGCCCTCAAAGAATTGGTCCTTCCCCGGCTCAGACAAGTTTCAAAGGGGAAAAAGCAGATGGGCCTGAGGTAGAGGGCAATACCGAGGATCTTACAGGGGCCGCCAATGGCAATCTCCATATCAAAGAAGTGGCACAGACAGTTCAGCTGCACCACAAGGACAATCACAATGACTTGACTTTCATACCGCCTACAAAGGTTCAAAGAGAAGCACCTTTGGGCGGAAAATTATCCTTATTCTCTCAAAACTGGCATATCTTAACCAAGGACAACTGGATTTTGGATTTGATAGACAAAGGTTACAGATTCCACTTCCACACATTACCAATAAGACAAGGCATGCCAAACCTGCCACATCATCAAAGGGCAGAGGCGCTCGCTCAAGTTTCCAAGCTGTTAAGTATAAAAGCAATAGAAAGGGTTCCTCCTCAGGAACAAGGCCAAGGATTTTATTCAAGACTCTTCCTTGTTCCAAGAAAAGAAAACAAATGGAGACTCATACTGGACTTGTCAACTCTAAACACTTTTCTTATGGTGCCAAAGTTCAAAATGCTGACGTTGCAGCAACTCCTTCCCATGCTGGGCAAGGGGTCTTGGCTGGTCACTCTGGACCTCAAGGAGGCATACCTGCATGTCCCAATCAGACAAAGCTGCAGAAGATACCTCAGATTTCTTGCAGGGACAGAGCATTATCAATTCTCAGCATTGCCGTTTGGCTTATCTACTGCGCCCAGAGTGTTCACGAAATGCCTGGCATCAGTAGTGTTCACGAAATGCCTGGCATCAGTAGTGGCACACTGCAGACTGCAGGGGATTCAAATATACCTCTACCTGGACGACTGCCTCATACAAGCAGACAACAAACAAACCTTAAAAGAAAATTTGGACTATGTCATGCATCTACTGCAGGCCTTGGGATACACAGTCAACATTCAGAAGTCAAAACTACTGCCATCCCAACAGATTATCTTCCTAGGAGCCAAACTGGACACACAAAACCAAATGGCCTACCTCACAGAGGAAAAGCAGCAGCATTTACCAGAGTACTTCAAAGGCCTAGCAAAACTCTCCCAGCTGACTGCAAGGAAAGTCCTGCAGGCCCTGGGGTTCATGGCATCTTGCATCCTTCTGATACCTTTGGCAAGACTTCATATGAGAAAGCTGCAATGGTATTTAAAAAACTTATGGTCTCAACACAGCCAAAGCCTAGAGGACATAATCCCACTTATTCCATGTCTACAAAAGGAATTCTTATGGTGGGCTCAAGCCAGTCAGCAAAACAAAGGCATGTCTTTCAACAGACCTCAAGCAGGTCAAATGATTACAACAGACGCCTCAGACCATGGATGGGGGGGCGCACATGGAGGGCAGATGCATTCAAGGTCTTTGGGCGCCAAAGGAAAGGCATCTGCACATAAACCAAAAGGAGATGTTGGCAGTGATGCAAACTTTCGGAAAATCACTTTAACAAGGTCATTTGCTAATAAGGACAGATAACACCACTGTCATGTGGTACATAAACAAGCAGGGAGGCACTCATTCTTATCCCCTCTGCAGACTAACAATGCTTCTCTGGGAAAAATCTTTGAGCCTGAGGATACATGTACAATCCCAGTTTGTACCAGGCAAGGACAATGTACTGGCGGACCAGCTGAGCAGAAATTTTATGGATCCACACGAATGGATGCTGCACCCCCACATTTTCTCTCAGCTGACGAAGACATGGGGAAGGCCGGATGTAGATCTTTTTGCTTCCCACTTAAATCAGCACCTGGAAAAGTTCTGCACAAGGACTCACCATCCTCTAGCCTGGAAAACGGATGCTCTCTCCTTCAGCTGGAATTCTGTAAAAATGTATGCATTCCCTCCTCTGCCTCTGCTGACCAAGGTGTAACTGAAGATCAAAGCAGAACAACCAACAGGCATTTTGATAGCTCCAGACTGGCCAAGACAACACTGGTACCCATTGCTATTGACCATAACTCGGACCAAACCATGGCCTCTGGCCCTATGGCCCCTGCTCTTAACACAACACAATTACAGGACTGTTCATCAAGACCTGAAAACATTACATCTGACAGCCTGGAGGCTACCATGATTCCTCCACCTAACTCTCTTTCCAAATCAGTTCAAGAGATCTTGCTGGAAGCACGCAGACCTTCCACCAGAAAAACCTATTCGGCCAAGTGGAAGAGATTCAGCATCTGGAATGCCAACAGGGGTCAGAACACAGCATTACCGAGTATACCTCAGATATTAGAATACTTGGCAGAATTATTTCATACTGGACTCTCATATTCTTCAATAAAGATTCATGCCTCAGCAATCTCAGCAAAATACAACTGTGACCCTCCAGTGTTTTCACATCCTCTGCTACGACATTTTCTAAGAGGGATAAAGAATATCAAACCTCCCAGAAAACAGCCAGTACCTGCATGGGACCTCAATTATGTGTTGGAAAAATTAACTCTTCCTCCATTTGAACCAGCAGCAACTTCAGAAATACAATTTATTTCATGGAAAACGGTCTTTTTATTGGCAGTCACATCTGCAAGAAGAGTTTCGGAGATTCAGGCACTCATGGCAGTACCTCCTTTCCTCATTTTTCATCAAGACAGAGTTTCTCTAAGAACAAAGCCTACATTCATGCCAAAAGTAATTTCCAGGGTGTCTCTAAATCAAGCTATTCACCTGCCTACATTCTTCCCCAATCCTCAAAATAGGGGGGGAAAACTACTGCATACTTTGGACATACACAGACAACTACGTTACCACTTGGACAGAACTAAGGCCACCAGAAAGTCTGACCAACTGTTTGTAGCCTATGCTGCTGGAGTACAAGGAAAAGCAATCTCCAAACAATTTCAAAATGGATTGGACATTGCATCGGATTCTGCTATTCATTCCATGGAAAAGGTGTGCCAGCCAATATTAGGCCACATTCCACCAGAGCTTTAGCCACTTCCACAGCTTTCCTAAGAGGAGTGGCAACAAAGGACATTTTAGAGGCTGCTACATGGAGCTCCGTGCATACATTTTCCAAGCACTACAACCTGCCTTTATACTCCAGATCCCGAGCAGGCTTTGCTTCGGCAGTCCTGCAGGGGATTTTAGCTACACCATCCTTATCATAGATCCATCCACCCCCAGCTTGGCTATGGTATTCAACCCATATGTTATGACTGCAGTTGCATTCTTGAAGGACATAGTACAGTTTTGTACCTACCATAAATGTAGATGTCCGATAGATATGCAACTGCAGTCGGATTTTCCCACCCTCCTACCCCTCTGTATCCTTCTTTTTTGGGTCCCTACCACTTTTCCCATTAGCTGGGGGTACTTCCTATGGTGTATCTGTTTATTACTGTTGTGCATGTTTGGATTATTTTTATCCGTTTACCAAATTTAGCCTTCCTAGGAGGGCACCTGGCATCTGGGGCAAGAAACACTGAAGAAGATGGCGTCGGCCGATGCCTTTATACTCCAGCCGTTGTGACGTCGGAGAGGAGGCGACACCAACCGACGCCGGACCCAGACTTTGGAATTCGGCCGACCGAGGGCTGCCTGAGGCAGGACAACCCATATGTTATGACTGCAGTTGCATATCTATCGGACATCTACATTTATGGTAGGTACAAAACTGTACTTTCTCAAGTTCCAAGAGCACTGTACTCCCATGTATTATTCCCCTTTTGATATTTTTTTTTCTGTAGTGTAGGACATATATGAGGAAACTTCTAAATACTTATGGAGCAGCTAAGAATGTTGCATCCCTTTTAACCAGAAACAAGCCAGGAGCGTCAGTGGTGAAAGGCTTCAAGCCTAGATAAATGGTAATATGTGAGCATGTTAATATAGCAATAACCCACGCGTGGGTGTGGGTAATGCTGGATTTACCCACGGTTGGCGTGGTTTGTTCATGGGGGTGAAGCCCGAGTGGCCAAACAAAGCCAACCGTGGGTAAATCCAGCATTACCCACACCCAGAAGTGGGTTATTGCTATTATACAATGACATTATTTAAGAAAAAAAAAATACTTTTCTTAAATAATGGCATTGTATAATGCCCCTTTGCTGCCGTTCCGCAGCTGTCTGGTATTCTGCGGCAGTTCTGATGTACTGCGCATGTGTATGCCTACGCAGTACATCAGAACTGTGGACAAAAGCAACGCAGAAAGCAAGATCTCCGTTGCTTTTTACAAACTGTTTTCGCTATGTTAAATGGGTTTAACATAGCGTGACAGCTTTATAAAAAAGCAACGGAGAATCTCCTTAGCTTTTTTTAAAGCTGTCTGGGTATGTTAAACTCGTTTAACATAGTGAAACAGTGTGAAAAAAAGAGTTGTAGTAATGGAAAAAGTCTGGGCGACCGGACCTTTTTCCATTACTATAACTCTGATTTACAATGTGCACGCTGACCAATCAGCGTGCACGTTTTTGAATATTAATGAGGGGCAGTTGTATAATGATAATTTTATAAGACAGTGCAAGTAAATACATTCTTGAGTGTCAGTTATTGTTACAGTAGGCCAGTATATGCTTTAGTGCATTACATTTAAGCTTACTTTCCAACTGGTTCTCAAGTCAGTGAGGGGAAGAAGCAACTTCGGCCAAAAAAGTGATGCCTAACCTTAGTTATAGGTATACAAGACAAAATGATATTCTTTTAGGATTTACCAAAATTAAGTGAGGTAAGTTTGTAGAGCAAGTATCCCAGGTTCAACCTATGTACACTCTTAATCCAGCCCTCAAAGCTTTTCCATATTTAATCCCATTAAAAAGACCAGCTTACAATTCAAACCACATTGACAGATGCTTGCGTTTGCAGCTTGGAATACTGCCTGCAGCTTGTGTGTGGATCAGAAGCTGTAGGATTACCACTGATTTTATTTTATTTTTTTTTTACTAGCAGGTTAAAAAAACAAAGTGCCCTGGTTTAACTACCTGGATGGGAAATTTGACTGCTTGTTTTTTAGTAGGTTTTTGGAGTGCCTGTTTTGTTTGTAGTGTAAAAAAAAAAATACTATGGTGTTATGGGCAAAAAAGTACTATGGTGTTATGGGCAAAGGTACTGAAAAGCAAGAGGAAATATTTGGTGGAAGTGATGACATGAGTACAGATCTAATGTCTCTTCCATCTGTTCTTCAGTGGACAGTCTTTGGATTCAAGTCAGATAAGATTTTGGCCACTTTCAAGCTTTGGATCTGGTGCTCAGGCTCCTCTCCATACCTATAAAACCCCTTGTGGAAAGCAAGTTACCTCAGATCTCATTTCACGATGTAAGCTTCAGACATGATTTTTGGTGCTCGGGTATTTTTTTGGTAAAAGATAAGTTAAATGTTTTACTTGTTTTCTGTGTTCTTTGCCTTCTTTCTCCTGATTTAGAGTTCTTTCTAAAATCCTGTCCTTCTTATTTGTATAATATATGGTATACTATCGTTATTTCGAATGGCAAAACATTTGCCGTTTGAAATAACTACAGTTTAAACCGAAATCAAATGTTTTGAGCGTACATAATGTCACCCTAAATGATCGACACATTTGAGTCAACATTGTCGCTGAAAGTGTAACATGATAGCTGCATAGGAGCTGATGCAAGTCAAACTCCTATGCGACATATCACGTTTTTGTGGGGGGGGGGGGCAAGCCCCTCTGCACCCCCCCATTCCCTGCTACTTTATGTTCCAACTCTGAGATCGCACTACAGTGGGAATATGGATGAATTTCCAATCCCCACTGTACCTTGATCTCATACATATAGTCGAACACACTTATGCGAATGGACTACTGCATTCACATAAGTGTGTTCGACTATCCAATACACTTTTCATTTTGCGAACGACATTCTGATTTTCGGCAGCATACCTGCCGGCAGAATGTCGTTCGCACAAGTAATGGAAAACCTAATATATGAATACATGTACATACATAATATCTAAAACAATAAAAAAACAAAGACTTTTGTTTAGGTTTAAGCCTCAGTTACCTTTTTTTCTCTCTCTCTCTTGGGACTAAAAATTTTTGACTTTCTTTATCTGGTGTTTCTTAGACATGTCAGAAAAAAGCTCCTTTTCAAAAAGTGTGTAGCCCATGTTCAGAAGCTGCTGAACTCTTATGCTCACTCAGTGTGTATATTGCCTAAGGGTTGCACATTTGGATTGTCAGTGCCAGCATCTTTGAAGCTTTTGGGCATAGGGCAGTAGTGGAAAGCAGTAATTTAGTTGGTTTTGAAAGGGCTTTTTCCATTCTCTGCAGGAGAAAGTGCCTCTCTTATTTCTTTTCCACAGGCTGATCATAGGAGATTGAACATCCTAGTTATAAAGAAAAGAAAAAGTCTAAGGCCAGGAAGAGATCTCCAGAACATTCTCCTTTTCTGGCTTCTGCTCCTAAATATATGACATTTTTGGATATGATTTTGCCCTCTGAAGCAATCATTATTGGGTCTGGTACTCTTCCTCAAACAATCCTTTGATATTCCCCAGGGCCAATTTCACCAAGTTAAGTTCTCTGATCCTTCAAGATAGATTTTTCCAGAAGATCTTCATGCCTTCTTCCTTGGCCCTCTGTTCAACCAGGTGCTCCAGTAGTCTTACCGAAGAGGATGTGGACAGGATAATGAGGAAAGTCCTTTGGTCCTAAATCTCGCTGGGGTCCTCCCGGCTGTGGTCTCCACCAGATCTGCAGGGCTCGTTTAGGTTCATAGGTTTATACTAGGCTATCTGCCCTAAGGCATTTATAAGCCTAGCCCAGAGTTTTTGTGGCTTACGCCACCCTTTATGTTAAAAAATACTGTGCCTATTAGTTTGTTTCTTTACCTCACAAAGGTAGAACTCCTCCTTCAATCTGGTTACTGGTATCTGAGTATTTGGATCGGAGTTCACTCCAGGGTATGTCTTCCTCAGAGCTGAAGACCATGTTGTCTTTGACTCTGATGGCTCTGTTAATGAGGCAGGCTTCAACCTTCTCAGAGCAGCTAGGATCTTAGGGCTGGAAAGTTGGTGCCAACTCTGAGGAGGTTGGTTTGGAGACTTTTGGATCTGTTCCTCCCCCTGACAGTTTTGATGTTGGATAAGCTCAGCCCTGATGTCGGCTTTGGATCTGAACCAAGTGATTTCTCGGGTCGAGCCTCCACTAGGGACGTCCATTCCTGCGGAAAGGCTCCCTGGATCTGTTGAGTTCAGCTTTCAAAAGAGTGCTGTCCAAGACTAGAGAGCAGACTTTCCTCTTTAGCTCAGATTCATCTCTTCTCCAGCAAGATTTCCCTGGGTCCTGAGCCTGCTCATCTTATTCCTTAGGGGCAGACAGCATCCAAAAGCCCTTGAGACGGCCTTTGTTGAGGAAGCTAGATCGACTTGAGTCCATTCCAGAATTTCCCGCAAAAGACAGGTGTAAAAGGAGGCATGTAGATTCCCCCCAGCAGAATGAATGGTTCCCACTGTAGACGAGGTGTAGAGCTCATCAAAGCAAGCATGGAAGGAGCTAGACCTCGCCAAACGAATCCCTTGTAAACTGGACAAATTTCTTGTATCCCCGAAGATTGTCCCTAGTGGAGCAAGAGCCCTGACATGGATTCTACGGTTGTAGTGGTAGCTACCAAAAGAGAACTAGCAGAAGACAGTTCCACTGCTCATCCATCAAACTGAGAGTCTCATGCATTGGGCAAGTTTGTGAAGCATGCCTATGCTTCATCAACATTTGCCATTAAGCCACTGAATTACCTGGAAAGTGTCGCTCGATTTTAGAGATTTGACCAAGGAGATCTCCAAATCTCTTTCCAGATCTGTTGAGCAGAGGCTATCCGTTGACTCACAATTGGCCACCCTTTAGTCTTGATCAGATGTCTCAATGCGTTTTCCAGTGCCATTGAAGGAGCTTCTAGAGTAGCGGGCACCGGCATCATCATTAGGAAACATGCCTGGATGCAACTTTGCAATTTTAAGGAATATCATTTCAAGACATCCTTTGTCACTGCCTCTTGTGATGGATCAGTCTTTTTGGTCCCAAGTTACACGGCCTCCGACAGAGGCCAGTTCACATCAACATCTCAGAGATGACAACAGTCCTCCTAGCATTGCAGACATTTCAGGACTGTCACCTTGGGTGTGACATCTATCCAGACAGACATGTTGGTGGTCAGGTACATCAACAAACAGGGAGGAACCCAATTTTATCACTTCTGTCAAGAGTGTATGGCAATAGGAGATATCTTCCCTAGAATGTGTGTTGCTATCTGAAAGCAGTGAGAAGTCCAGTGTTCTGGCAGACATTGAGCAGGTCTAACCTTCCTCACAAGTGGTCTCTCAGCCCATTAGTAGCAGAAGGTATATTCAGCCATTTGTGCTAGCCCTTGATGTGATGTGTGACCATTTCTCCACAAAACCAAATGCATTAAGTATTTTGCTGTGATCTTCCAAGTATGGGAGTCACCAAGGGATTTACTGATCCACCATTGGCCCCCTGGACTCCTTTACACTTTTCCTGCTAGCCCTCTACTACCCAAATTCTTACAGAAAACTTTGGTGAGGTAGATCAGTGTCATCCTCATAGCTCCCTACTGGCCTGCACAAGTGTAGCTTCACTTCCTGTGCCCTCATCTGGTATACCCTCCCTAGGTGCTGGGTTCAGATGCAGACTTACTGTCTCACCCATTGGGGTTGCCTCACCAAGATATTTAGGCTCACAAGTTAAATGCATTATTTCTGCAGTTCCAATTTTGGCTTGGCTGTCCAGGTTTTCATCCCCAGTCATTTACATTTTGACCTTGTCTCTCAAGCTGTCTACAAAAAATATCTGCAAAAGTAAATTAAAAAAGATACTCTGTTTGGGCTTCCAGTATTAACTTAAATCCTTTTTCAAACCCTCTTCTGGCCATTTTGGATTTTCTTGTGTCTTCGTTTCAAAACGGAGCACGTTACTCCACTATTAAGCTACTATTGGCCACTATATTCTCTGTTCGTATTGGAGAACATCACACGTTCATTGCATCCATCAGACCGTGTAAATCTTTCCTTAGAGTGTTACATTCCCGAAGCCTGGAAAATGGTTATTGTAATGCTGTTGCACAAGGGCGGCTCAGCCATGAACTCTGGTAACTATAGACCCATTAGTCTTGCCAGCCTCATATGTAAAGCTGTAGAACACATTATCCCATACTTCATGAATCTGTACATTGAAAATCTATCAGCCATGATTCCTCATTGGTTTGTCTTTATCAGAATAAGATCCTGCCTCTTTAACCTCATTAGTTTCTTTGAAAAAGTAACTGAAGCAGTGGATAGTGGCCATGCATATTATATACAGCATATCTAGACCTGACAAAGGCCTTTGAAACTATTCCCCATGCAGGCGTTATTGATAGACTTGTAAATCTGAATATAAATCCTTATATTGTGCAACGGATAGCTAACTGGTTGTCTGACAGAACCCCTGTTGCTGAACAGTAAGCACACACTAAGTGTCTAGGATCTTATTATGCCACTGAGGCATGCTGTTTGCAGTCATTAAACCACATATTGCTGTGTAGATGATCCAGTGTGTTCACTAAACTAGCAGCAGCTATTAAAACATTGTGTTACAAGGAACTGTCAATGTGATGTAAACATCAGGTACAAATAGTGTTGAAATGCGCACTAAGCATTTTGTGTAGTTATGCATTGTATATATAAAAATATAGATGTGTATACTGAAGGGTCAGGAAGTATATTTTAGCTGATTCTCCCACGGGGCATGATTTTTCTGTTTGTGCCACAGTTGTCTCATGTTTTTCTTTGTTGCAGTTCATATTTGCCAAGATGTTAATGTAATTTATTATGCTGATTTTGTGTTTCTTACTGCAAAGTTTAAACTTACAGAGAAAACAAGAACAGTGACTAAGCCAGTGAGATATGAGATGAACAGTACTACAAATTAATATTAATTGGAGATGAAGAATAGATGTAAGGGGTTAGGCATGGTGGACAGAGTACCTTATGAGCCATGGGCAGAAGTTTTAGATATTATCCAGGAGAGGTGGCAAAGACCATTCTTAATAGAAAGAAGATTAAGAAGGCAAAATGACGGTCTGCGAAGAGTTAAGAAATGGCTGTGGAAAGGAGATCTAATGTCAATGGAGATAGTGTGTAATATGTAAAACCTAATGCAGAGTTTCATAGGTAATAGCAAGAGTAGATGAGAAGGGATGTGTAAACAAGCAATGCAAAGTAATGGAAGAATTAAATAGAATGTGAACCACAAGAAATCTGTTCAGGAGGATGTTACAGTAAGGGAAACCTTCCAGGTAACAATAGACATGACAAAATGGGAGGGACCCGATAAAAATACACTACAAGAAAAGATCACAGAAATCAGTCAGAGCAGTAGCATCACTGAAGTCAGCTGCTCTACAGACAGCATATTAAGTTGACAAGGACACCAACATCACTGACACATACAATGATGTGTTCTCTAAGTAGAGACAGACATCCTGGAAAGTGAAGTTAAATGGACACTGGAAAGCATTGCTAGTAAGGCTGACACACCAGGCTGAATGCTTTAAAATCCTGCAAAATAATGCAACACTGCTGCATTTAATTTGCCAGCAATTGTGGAAAATAGAACAGTAACAGCTGGATTGGAAAATGTGCTACAGATTCCAGTTATCAAGCAATTGCATTTGCAGAAAGTACAGTATTCCTGAAGTTAGGAAAACTATATCCCCACAGCTGAAGCTGCAGTGACTACAATCCAAGATGAGTGCAAGTTAGGCATGATAAAGTTCACTGTCAGGGAAGCTATGTGTTGAGAGAAAATTATTCAAATTGAGATGACTATGAATTTGGAAAACATACTTAAAGTAAAAGAAAACAATTTTAAGTCTCGATGGACTATGACTTGAGAAAGAAGACAACCAACCAAAATTGGCATTTTTATCTCCTGGAGACGAGCATGGTCTCCCCTTCCCCAACCCATTCTAGGACTTGTTGAAAGGAAAGAAAAGGTACAGTAGGACATTTTGTTATTAAGACTTCTAACAGAAGTGAATTGTGCTTAAAACCACTTGAAAAGAACAGTGAACTGTCCAAAACATTATGGTCTGCTAGGAAAAGCTTTTTGAGTTCAATTATTTGGTACATCAGTTAAATGAAGCCTTTGCTGATTTATCCAAACCTCTGTTCTTGTGGTTTATATTTGATGTAGAATGACAGTAAAGTAGTTTTTGACTTGCAGTGTTTCTAAAATGCTACAATGATTACGGTAGTCTTTATACATTGCATATGACTAAATGGGGTATTTGCTTTTTAGGGTTTTTTCATAAGATGTACTTCCTTACTTGCTCTTAACTTTTACTTAACTGAACTTAATTTTCCCACGTAAATCATTATTAACTTCAAAAAATACTTAAATTTAATGTGGTATTTGTTAATATCCCCTTAGTGGGACTTTTTGCTTGGTTATAACAATGCATATGCCAGCTATGCCATGGAAGGGGACTGTGACTTGGCATGGGCAAACTATCATTTCTTCTCGGAATGGAGTGAAAAAAAATGTACTATACATGTGCTATGTGCTGCACAGGAATTACCCGTTTCTACTACAACATCCACAGCAAAATCATGTGCAACTGAATGTGCATTGCTCTTTTTTTCACATATGTAAGAGCTTCTTAAGGTGATCTTTCCATATCCCCAAACCGATTGTTCCACTTTCGCACTTCCACCTTGGTAGTTGATTAACCAAACTGTGCCGCCTGCCGTTTCTTGAATTCGCTGGGCATGTATTCAGATTGTAGTGCTGTACATTCTGCTGAAACCCTGTACTTGTTACTCTTTTCAGCTTCCTGCTGTGAATATTGCATTTTAATCCTGATTGGCTAAAATGCTGTTATTTTCAGGTTTGAAACTGTTAGGACATGGTTCAGATCAGCCATGCCCTATGATATAGCATCTGTTATATTCCAACTAGAAGTTGTTTTGTGTGCACAGTGTTGGGTGTATTTTCTTGGAATGTTCACAGAGGACTTATATGGTGATTGTTGATTTATTGTATGTACCATGGCTGTGTTATTGTATCCTCAGAATTAATTACTGACTTCAGCTATAAGATGTCTGCTGTGCAGCTACAATGCTATACGGTGGTGCTGCTAGACTGTAGTTGTTGTTTGTCTTTCAGCTTTTTCCCAGTAAGGGGTTGCCACAGCGGAACTCCAGTCCGCTAATGATTGGCAGTAGATTTTTACGAAAAGCTGAAGTGCCAGCTCGATGCGCAACCTTCAACGAAGGCACGCCTATTTACGGACGCATGTCTTTTGAACGCTACCCAACCGAGGGGAGGACATGCAGACTCCACACACAAGGCCTTCCCAAGGCCAAGCCGAGAATCTAACGGGAGAACCTCTTGCTCTGAGGTAACAACGCTACCGCCGTACCACTGCGGCTCGTGCTTTGTACATTTCCTTATGGCTCACTAATGAAGACATTTTCCAGTGGACTGTAAAAGGTGAGATTAAATAAACATGGAAATATTAAAAAAAAAAAAAAAAAAAAACGTGTAAAAAGTGGCTTAGAAAATTTTGAGAAAATCCTTGCTAAATGAGAATTCCTGTGGTAAGAGGCAGGCTTTTGAGCTGTACACAACCAAATTGTTTTGCTTCTTTGGCACTTTTTTTCAAAACATAACAGTACAGAATGTCAGAAATCAAAGTATAGATTTATATGGTGCATTTTGGGTTTGGTTCCTACTGTAGGCCTCCCACATCAAACCTTTTTGGAGTTTTGGAGTTTCTAACTGCAATTTTCTAACATATGTTAAATATCCAGGTTGCACCCTGCGTATGTAAAAGGTACAGCATATTTCACATGTGGTAATGTAATATCTACTTTGTTACTGTAATGGCTTGTAACACTTTGGAGAGTGCTGTGCTAATACAGTCATGCATTTTTATGAGTTAAATGCCAGGCAGCAGACAGATCTGCAGTAAACGTTACAGAACTGAGAACCCTTGATGGCCTAGCATCATTGCATACGTCTGTCAGTCTTTCACACATTGGGTAGAAGGGTGCACTGTTGTGTGCATTGCTTCAGGCTTCTGTTGATGATATCTGACATCTTGCCCACCTCTCAAGTGTGTTTAGGGACTGAGCAGCCCAATGATAAGAGCATACAGAAACTAAAGCAGCATGTTCAATAGAGTCAAAGAACTGGGCTTAAATGAGACACCAATGAATATGAAGATGTTCAAATTAAGCAAACTTCTTTAGATTTAAATAAATAAATACACACATGCCTGAGCCAGATCCTAGCAAGATGCTTCATTTTATGGGTACAGAACTTCCCCCCTTTTTTTTTCTTTACGCTCCTTTTTTATGTCCATGATTGCTGACCATGAAGCCTCCCCGTATGTCCTGAGCCCATTCACCATGCCGCTGGGGATTCCTAGCATGAAGGTAGCAACTGACGCTATCATTTACACAGTCATGGAAGTGACTTTTGCCCTTGCCATCATCCTGGTAACAAGGGCATTTCTGATGAACCATAACCCTTCCCCTCGTGTTTGATGTAAGCACTTGTGTGACCTCAGGGCGTACTGTATGGTCTTGTGCTTTCACCCACTCAGTAATGAGGGCTTATGTTACTGGCTTGGATCGCCAAGACCACATCCATAGCTGTGGCTGTTTTTTTGCTATCATATCTTTTGCTTGATGACTGGCTGATTAAAGCAACTTTTCCTTCCCCCAAACTGACCGAGCATCAGCCACTCACCACCTTTACACTATCTGCTGTTCTGGTGCTTGTGCTGCTGTTCAAACTCTGATTATCTTGGTCATAGTCAGAACTTTACAGAGCTGGGATGGCCCACAATTTGATGCGTTATCATGCAATGTTCTTGTCATTAAATGGGGCTGGATCCCTACTGAAAGCATACCCCCAGTTGGCCATACTTTCTTCAGTACATAAGAGGTGAATTGAGGGTGCAATACCCTTACCCTGATATGCATGTTGTGAAGTCCCCTGCATGGTGGATGCGGAGGACTTTGCTTGATACAAAAATTGTGTTCTGTTTAATGATAGAATCCCAATTTAGAATCTGTTTTTGACAAATCTGGTCAAGCAAGAATTTTCCCATGCACTTGACCTGCATGTATTCTTTTGAAAAGAAATTTGAAAGCCATGCACATGCTTGCAGAATTTGTTGTAAGCAGGAATTCCAGGCGAAAAGATGCATATGAAGTACATTCATTTATGGTAGTAAATTTATTTGGCAAAATAAACTTTCTCTGAAAAGAAGCTAATCCATAAGAATCTTGATTTTTTTCTAGGTAGCCATACATCCAATGTCATTGCAGAACCTTTATAATGCAGTTTCAGTAACAAATGCTACAGAAATTATCATCCTTTTAGAAGTTGCATTGAGACAGGTAGCATTGTCTATATACACAGACTTTGATATAGATATTGAACACTGAATTTCAAATGATCAGTTTGACTGGGTGGGTGGGGGGCTTCCTGTGTTGCCAGCAGCAATGTAAACATTGAGATAAATAGCTTCAGCACCAGTTATTCACCAGTTAGCCATGATGGTGCATTTGTTAGCCTTGTCGCCTCAGCAAGAGGTTCTCTGGTTCGATTCTCAGTTGGAGCTCCTTCGGTATTGAGTCTGCATGCCCTTCCTGCAGTCGAGTGAGTTTTAAAGACACACAGGTAGGTGCATATGTGTATGCTTTCTGCGAAGGCTAGGCATCAGACTGGCAACTCGACACTGTAAAAACACTCCTGCCAATCAGTTTGCAGACTAGTGATCTGCAGTGGCGACCCCTAACCGGGAAAAGCCAAAAGACATTACCTGGGAATTCAGTAAAGCCTACACTGTGTACATTGAGTACACGATATGTATTCAGTAAAATTCTTATCAAATTTTATGTGCTTTCTTGTCACTCAGAAAGATTATATTAAGTGTACATGTAGTCTACACTTTGTGGTAACCTGTATGAATCCCTGTCAGTATTTAAAGGTACAAGGATACAGTAGGATACAGTAGGAAAACTAAAATTAGGAGGAAGAGGGTGTGTGTTATGTCTTCCGAACGGTGCACATTTAGTGTAGGCTTTATTGAATCTGGCCCATTGCTTTTATCAGTTTTTCAGCAATACTTTTTTTTTTTTTGTCTTTGACAGTACACTCTACATTTAAGGTGCTCTGCATTTATTTTTCTTCCAGCTGATTAACATATGATAAAATTACCAAGTCTGGCAATTGTCACGAGATCTGAAGTAGAAGAAATAGTCCTTACCTTTCTTCTTGATGTTTTTTTTATTTTTATCTGTGGAAACAAATGCATAAGCGTTAGTTACAGCTTTTAATAGTCCTGCCTGCATCAATTCAGTGCAGACTTCTTTTTTTATTTTATTTATTTTATTTTCAGTTTGATGACCGGGGAAGTCCACTGAGCTTAGGGAGCCCGTTTTCAGTGGAGACCCGGGGAGAAGAGCTCCACAATACATAGTTTAATTAACAATACAGGAAAGTATAGTAAAAACAGTTACAAAATACAAATACATTTCAAGTTGGAGACATAATGTACAATGGTTACATAGCATATAAATTTTGATTATGTAAAGTATATGTTCATTTCAAAAAGAAAGGAGAAAAATAATCTGTACATTATATACATTGGTAACTTCCGAAAATGCACATTAATTCACTTTCTTTTATTTTGTCAATGTTTCAAGTTTATAGTGCTAATATTTAAAAAGTGTCCCTTCATTGCCCCGGGTTAATTCTGCATTTGTCCCTAATTTTGAAGGTAAGCAGTTGAAAACAGTATTTGACAGAGACAGTTGTACAGCAGGCTTGTAAAGTCTTGTAACCTCATTGCTTAAAAAATGTCACATTACTGGAGTAAATCCATCAAATAATTCCATAGACGAGAAGTGTTAAGTAGGTGTTTAATGTAATTTTTATGTATTCATTGAGTTATTTATTGTTTGGCATTTGTTTACTGGGAAAGTCCAGTTGTGCAGTGCTCTTTTTCAGCAGTGGCCTCTGGATAAAATCTTCATCGCACAGACATCATGAATGTCATTTGCTTTGTTTCATCATTTAAAACTAGTTTCGTTTATGAGCAACAATTACATTATTCAGACCTCCTTGACATCAGTTAAATCATTCACAAACTGTTTCAATTGAAAATAGCATTTGAATGGGTTATATGTGATCAGTATGCACAGATTGTCAGGTTTATGTAAGAATATTTTACTATAAAGACATTCAAAATCTAGGACATAGTAAGATTAAGGAGTTGGAGAGGAGGCACAAGGAAGATAAAGGAGATGATGTGAGAGAGGATGGTATAGTTGTGATAATAAGTTCATAGAAGGTTGCTAGGCTAACGGCCCTAGAGCTTCTTCTGTCCAGGAAGGGACATGGGTCCCATACCAGGAGTGAGTTTGTGGTCTGCCATCCATTGATCTAGGTTGCATTTGAAGAGGGTCAGGGAGGGGCTGTGTTTCACGTGAATTGGAAGCTTGTTCCAGAGAAGTGGCAGTCTCAGAGATGTAGCTGTCTCTCCAGAATGACCTATTCATGTTAGAGGCTAGGTTAAGATCCCTGGAGCAAGTGACCCTCATGCAGTTTGATTTACAAATGTGTAGCATTTCTGTCAGGGCTGGGTCAAGACTGCCATGTAAGCCAGGCACAGGTCACCCCTAGGCAACCTGTAGGAGACAGAATACAGTGGCAGGGCTGTCGGTCTTTCCATGCAAAACTTGTTTGGTGTACCCTGTAATTTCTTGGTGAGAAACCTCTGCTCTCTCCAATTGTTGCAGGTGTCAGGTGAGGTACATGCAAGAGGGAGCATTGTATTTGATTACTGGTGTGATGAGGTACGAGTATAATGGAATTGTAACATCCTTAAATCTAGATGCGATAACTTTACTTATAAGATGGGCCATATAGAAGTATTTCTGTACTACTGTGGAAACATGATGGTCAAAGTTCAGATTGCTATCAACCTGAATACCCAGATCACGTACCACTGGGTCTACACTTGGAGGTGTGGGTGCTGTCTGTAATAGTGCATTAAGTTCTGTGCAATGGAGGGTTAAGCCACAAATTCATATAACTACAGTAGAACCAGTTTAACCAGGAGTGATGCAGGTGCAATGCTATTTATCTATCCTGTCTTGCTTCAGTTGACATTCAAGTCTTTCGGGTTGCAGACTATCAAGAGGAGTGGGATGGTATTCCAACTATATTAATGCAGTGTGAATACGGGGAGTATCCTGCATTGTTATTGGGTTTAGTTATGAAGAGTAATGATTTTTCAGTGGCATGTAGAGGTATCGTAGTAGCATAAGGCTGAATAGGGGAGTGAAGAGATGTGAATTTTTCAGGGTTGTGCAGTAGTTTGAAGGCTGTAATTGTGAATGCAATAAAGAATTTAGTTTGAGCCAGTTTAGTTGTTTTAGAGAGAGGCAGTGATGTGACTTATACTGTTGCTTGTTTACAAATGTAGTATTGTTTGTTCTAGCTTAGCTGATAGAGAGGAGATTGGTTAGGAGAGGAGAGGCATGTAATAGTGTAGGGAGAAGAAAATAAATGGCTATGCTATGTGTTTAGTAAGGTAGTGTTTTGCTCTTTAGAGGCAGCATAGCTTTTGGTATGTCGTCTTTATGGCTTGCTGAAGGTTGAGATCAAATTTTAGTTGGCCATCTAATCTCACACACTGTTGAATAAACCCCTCCATCATGATGGCTGTAACAAATGTATCTACATCTTATCTGGCTGTGCCAAATGACTACATCTTTTGACTACACTGCATGAAGCATGCCTAAATTCTCAGTACTTTGCACATAGTTCATAGGAGGTTACTAGGCTAATAGCCCTAAGGCCTTTATAAGCCTAGCCATGTAATACCCGTATTCCCTAATTGAACATTATTAGATGGTTTGATTGTTTGCAGAGTGACTCTGTGGTCAGCACTGGCTGCCCTTGTCCATGGGGGAAATAGGTACCACCCCAGGGGTGAATTTATGGTCTCCAATCCAGTTGTCCAGGTTGTGCTTAAATAGGGTAATTAAGGAGCTCTGCTTAACATGAATTGGGAGTTTATTCCAGAGTAGTGTCAGTCTCTGGGAGACTTATCATGTCTCTCCAGCATGTTTTGTTTAAATCACAGGCTAAGTTGATATTTCTGGAGCAAGTGACTCTTGTGCCATTTGATTTGCGGAGGTGCAGCATTTCCGATAGGGCAGGGTCAGAGACTGCTCTGTAGGCTAGGCACAGGTCATCTCTCGGCAGCCTATAGGACAGCTTGTGGAGCACAGTGACAGGGCTTCCAGTCTTTCCAGGTAGGTCATGTTTTGGAGTCCTTGAATTCTCTTGGTTGTGAACTTATGTGGTCTCTCCAGCTGCTGCGAGTGTCTGGTGAGGTATATGCAAAAGGGAGCATTGTACATTGTTAGTGATCTGATGAGGGTGGAGTACAGAGGAGTTGTAACATCCTTGGTCTTGGATCTGATGCCCTTACTTATGAGGAGTGCAAAGTAAAAGTCTTTCGTTCCACTGTGGATACATGGTGATCGAAGTTTAGACTGCTATCAACTTGGGTTCCCAAGTCATGCACCACTGAGTTCGAGCTTAGGGGGATGGTGCCTATATTGTCATTTGCAGGGGCTATCCCGACAATGATGCACTTTTTTTGCATTTAGTTTTAGACCGTGGCTTTGACATCAATCATTGTCCTGTGTTAACCCCTCCTGTAATATGCTAATAACTTTAAGGGACTCTGCTCCCAGTTTGCAGTCATCTGTGATTATGGTAAGTCACAGGCTGTCTACGTTTGCCTGGACTTCCGAGAAATAGATTGGTGGGAGGGTGGCGTAATGGTTAAGGTGTTTGCCATACAAACACAAGGTGCAGGGTTTGAGTCGCACAAGGAATAATTGGCTAGGCTTAAAATGGCTTGCAAGGGCAGTTAGCTTAGTACTAACCTATGAACAGTAGAGAACCCAGTACAGAACCTGGTGGTACCCCACTAATAACTGTTCTAATGGTGGAGGTGGAATCCCCAGCTTTGACAGTATGGGTTCTGTTAGTGAGCCAGTTGTAGGTCATGTTTTGGAGTCCCAAAATTGGCTGTCGCAGTGGTGCAGCAATTGACATTGTCACCTCACAGCAAGAGGTTCTCCAGTTTGATTCTCTGCTGGGGTGCCTTATGTGCGGAGTTTGCATGTTCTCCCTGCATTCATGTGGGTTTCCTCAGGGTATTCTGGTTTCCTCTCACATTGTAAAGAGACGTGTCTGCAGCGTTTCTTCCTGGGCCTCCGCTGAAAATAGGCTGTGTCCTAGTCAGACTTTCTCTGTCAACAAATGTTAAATAAATAAATAAATAATTGGCTGCCGATCCAGTGACCTATGGATTAATCCCAGCTGGGTGAGTTTCTTAATACCCAAGTGGGGATTGTGTTGAAAGCCTTCGCTAAGTCAAGATAAGAGGTATGTACTGCTTTGCCTTCATACAGGGCTTTGGTGACATTCTCAAGGAAGTTCACAAGGTTTAGTAAGCATGATCTACCCTTAATGAAGCTGTACTGGGTCAGGTCTAGAGTTTGATAATGTCCCTGATTCTTTCCATGGCCTTGACGATCAGGCTGGTTAGGCTTATGGGATCTGTAGTTCCCAGTGTTGGTTGATGGGACCCCCTTTGTGCAAGGGGATAACAGTTGCTGTTATCCACTCTGCTGGAAGAAAGCCAGTGCTTAGGCTATGATTAAAGAGAGTGTCAAGTGGGTCCATTAGGTCATGTTTTAGGTTTAGTAAGCAGCCCTGGGATGTTATCTGGACACATATAGAGGCGGTGTTTTTGGCCTTGGAGAGCGTTGCTATGAGCAGCTCAGTGGAGAGACTGGGGAGAGGATGGGTGTCAGGTAAGCTTTGCGGTATGGGTGGTGGGGACAGGAAGGTGAAGTTCGTGCCAAATCTGTAAGCTAAAAGGTTGACAATTTCCCCAGGGTCCGTGTGAGTGGTACCATGCACTGAGTTCGGCACATATCTGGGTATTCCCTTTTAGATTTCATATGTAGCAAAAGAATGCCTTATGATTGTCTTTAGCTAGGGAAGCTAATTTAGCCTCATAACTAGCTTTAGAGCACTTTACCAGATGTCTGATTTGCTTGTTCAAGTTCTGGAGGGTATTCTTTCTCTGCTGACTGTCTCTCTCTTGTTCTTAGATATCAGCTTTTCTTTTGTTGTATAACCTGTTTATACTTTAGGTCCACAAGGGTGGCTTGTTTTTATGAGAGGACTTGGTTTTGATCCTGTCAGGTGGCGCAGTCAATACAGTTTATGTGAATATAGAGGGCGTTTGTGTACTCCTCTGCATAGGAGCCATTGTTGACTGTATTAGCAGGGGTTTTAAAGTTTTCAAACCATCACTTAGTAGGTTATACTTTGTTTTGGAAATTTTTCTCATTTTTATTGCTCCTGTGGAGGTGTCAGGTCTGATTTGTTACTTCGAATAAGACAGGTTTATAGTCTGACCTTACTAGGGAGGGCAGAACACAGGGGGTGGTACAGTGACCCCCACCCCATATTGGTGAGTACTGAGTTCCAGAACATTTGAGCCCCTTGTGGGGGTGCAGACTAACTGTTTCAGAGTATTTGTATTAACAAAGTCCAAGAACTTCAAGGTGATCCAGCTTGTGCTCTGGCATGTCGCCCACTTGATAGAGGGATGGTTGAAATTTGAAATCTCCTATGACCAAGGTGTTTGGTTGTATATTGAGTGACTCAAGCAAGTCCATGTAGGCTGTGTGCTGCTCATGGTTATTGGTAGGGGATCTGTAGCTACCAATGATGTGGTAGGGTGTTTTACCTATTGTTACTTGGACCTGGAGTAGCTCAAGAGAGCCATACTGTTTTAAACAGTCTGGAGGTATATTTGGATTTAATGAAGGTGGATGTACCTCCACCTTTGGTTCTTTCACGCTCATTTTGAGGTCTGAACGTATGGAAGACATTGTAGCCTTGCACGGCCGAGGTGCTGTCTTTGGCCTTGAACCAAGACTCTGTGACTGCACAGACGTCAGCATCTTCCAAGCTGAGGAGAGCTTCCAGGGAGTGCAGTTTCCTGTTTAGACTCCTAGCATTAAGCAGCATAAACTTGAGTTTGTCTGTAGTGGATTATTTTTACGTCAGGAGTTCTGTTTTGGTATTGCTTAAAAATGGCACTATGGGGCAGACAAACATTTTGCCAGTATTCAAAAGCCTATAGGAGATGGGGGAAAGACCATCTCTGGGAAAGCAGCATGGTCTGTTGACATGTCTTCCCAGGCTGACAGATACTGGAACCCCCTGGACTGACGCCAGAATCTAAACCAATTGTTGAAGTCAGTCATTTCTTTTTATATTGTAGCATCTTCCTGGGTGAAGGTAGAATGCTAGGGCTAGGGACATGTTTGCCAGGGACGCACAGTTGTATGTTCAGTCATATGTCTCTTCATATAGTCCAGGGAGGTACGTCTCAAGTCATTCACCCCATGTACTATGACAGAGTCATAATGGTAATTATTGAGTGACTTGAGTGTGTGTGTGTGATTTGATGGATCTCTGCACCTGACAGCTGACTATGACCTTCTCCTTGTCCATCCTGGTGAGGGGAACATCTGTGCGTCTCATTATGGAATCTTCAGTGACCAGGACATTTGGTTTTGAGGTGTTTTGCCTTAGCGGCTTATTCGCTGAGACACTGGTATGTGTGTTTCATGTAGAAGATTTTGGTTGTGCTCTAATATGTGTGAATTGTTTGCACTTGGGAGGTCTCTGATCTTTTTGTAGGCTAAGTATTTCATTTTATGTGGGTTTATGTGACTTTATCTTGTGTGAGAGGAGAGCTGTGTGCGCTGACAACCTGTTTGTCTTTTTTATTGTTATATGAGAGGATTGATTCCAGTTTCATAGTATGGTTACATCTCTTACATACTGTATTTGTTTGCTATAGAAACAAATGATTGTCAGTATACACAAAGCAATTACTACATTGCTTCAGGATGCCCATGTCAATCAGGTTGGTTGGAGAAATGTTGGGAAACTGACTGTCCATTGTAGCAGGTTAAACTAAGTACTGTTAGGGGGTGGGCAAGTTAGATCAGCTTTTGCTCTAGGTTTAGCAAGGGGACGTAATCTATTGAGGATTAGGGATTAAAAACTGTAGCAGTACGGCTCAGTGCTCAGCTGAGTTGCCCACAGTGCAGCAAGGAAGCCTTAGAGGGTGCCACTGACTATTATGTAGGGAAAAAGTTGTATCTAGGAGTTTGCATCTGTACAGGGCCCACTAACCTCGTTGCTCAGTGAGCATCTATGCGCAAACATGATGCTTAAAATACAAGTGAATTTAAACAGTTTTAAGACAAACTACCAAATAGGAAAGCCCCACACAGAGCCTTATTCCACCAATTCCCAACTCAGATGGATCTTGAGCTACACACTTCTGCCACAAGGGTATAAGGGAGGCCCTCTTAATGCAGGATGGATGGTTTTAGTGCTCAGATGATACCAAACCGCATAGGATAGATTCAGACTTACTGAATCTACACTATTTAATGCAGAAGTAACAATGATACAAAGTGCAGAATGAAGCAGCCACAGCAGCAAAAAACAGTAAAAATGAAGCAGGGGTTCAATAAAATACAGTTCACAAAGTGCAGAACAGGCTTAAATTATACTTTTTAGAAGATTTCAGTGGCTGTCTTAGATTTCTGTTCAGATGCACTCCAGACCTCTGGGTAAGAACGCCAAACTTGAAGCAGCTTCAGTAAACTGTATAGACCACAAATCTTCCTAATGTAAAATAATTGGTTTTGAGCCCAAGTTTTTAAACCAGAACTAAGACATTTTCAAAATAAGACACAATAAGCCTTCAGCCAGTAATTCCAAGTACAGAAGGGTGTAGGCTAACCTGTCCTGCCACGAGTTGCACTTCAAACTTCCCTAATGTAAAATAACTGGTTTGACGCCCACGCGCTTAAATTAGAGCAAATACACTTAGAATACTATCCACAATAAGCATTCCCCAGCAATTCCCAGCTCAGAAGGGCAGAGGCTACCCTCTCCTCTCACAAGAGTGTAGACCACAAACATTCTTAATGTAAGATAACTGGCTTGAAGCCCAAGTGCTTAAACCAGAACTAAGACACCTTAAGCCCAAGTGCTTAAACCAGAAGTAAGACACCTTTAGAATAACAGACATAATGAGCCTTCAAGCAGCAATTCCCATCTTAGAAGGATGTAAGCCACCTCTCCTGCCACAAGTGTAGACCATAAATCTTCCTTATGTAAGATAACTAGTTTGAAGCCAAAGTGCTTAAATCAAAACTAAGAGGATTAGAATAATGGTTAGTGTAATCAGAC
>NC_056727.1:1176085007-1176112507 GCF_019279795.1 Protopterus annectens
GCCTAGGCCCTGACCACAAAGTTACTAGTTGTCGGTTTTGTGCTAGATTCAATAAACACACTATTAAACGTCTGTTTGATTTGGCTTTACATTATTTTGGACGAAGATTTAATTATATAATGCCGTCGGAACAACCGACGACCGGAATGTATAAAAAACGCAAAGACAAAGAAAGAGACAGGCATCCGAGGTCCAAAACAGATGACGAAGCCTCTTGTAGGCCAGTCGCCGGTTCTCAGTGAGGCACTATCACAGCCCCTGACACCCGCTACCTCAGAGCCACAGGCCGTAACCGACAGCCACGTGGAGACACCGAGACCTGTGGAAACTCAAGGTATTGGGCCTATGGAAACTATCCCCTCGGGTTTGGAGCCGCTGAGCAGGCACCGGCTTCTGAGGGTGTTTTCAGACCTTCACAGCTTACAATTAAGGCTACTACAGCAGCAAAGGCAAAGTCAAAAACACCATTAAAGACAAGGAAACAAGTGCAGCATTCTCCAGAACAGTCATTCATGCCAAAGAAACAGATGCTTAAAATGGCCGAAGACCTTATTACTTTAATCAGGGGCTCCCATCCCCCTCCTAACAACAGGCCTAGGCAAGACACAGATTATGATTCCTCTGATCAGGTTTCCATTTCCTCTGACTTCTTCTGATCAGGGCTATTCTCTCCCTCCCTATGAGGACTCCGATGCTGAAGAGACCATTCCTTCAGCCTCACCGCCTGAGGATTATTCTTTTGGGGAAACCCTGCACACCATGAGGAAACATTTCCATTTTGAGAACCAGGATTACTCAGAATCCAAGAAAAGGCTCAGAGATTTCCTTTTATTGCCTCAGCACAGGCCCCTGGCTATCCCCCCTGTGCTTGATATTGTAGATTATGTTTTTTTCTGAATCCAGTCTGTCTCCTGATTCTTTACCTCCTGCACCAGTAAAGCCAGACAGGTACTACAGGGTCCCTGACTCTTATAAATTTCTTTACAAAAACCCCGCTGCAGACCCAGAAACAATTTCTCAGGGTCCTAAAGGGGTTAAGGCTTCCACTGCCAAAAATCCTGTCCCCTCAGATAGGGATTCGAGAGCTCTGGACAGATGGGGAAAAAAGTTTACACTTCTTTACTTTAGCTGTAAGAGCTTTAAACTGTCACTTTCACATGCTTAAATATCAACAGTACCTCATGTCATTGTTAAAGCAGAAAATGGTTACAAACATAGAAAGTCCTGACAGTAAAGAAATGCAGGAATTATTGCATGCAGTTGAACAAGTGGGAAAGCATACTCTGCAATGTGGTTTTCATTAGAGGCTTCTTGTAGAGCCGCAGTTACAAGCTCTGTTATTCGAAGACATGCTTGGTTGAAAGAACAAAGTTTACCTGACCATGTTAAAGTAAAATTATTGGATGCTCCATTACAACATGATACTTTGTTTGGTGTTAAGGCATAAGAGGTGTTGAAGAAAATGGAGGCTAAAGGAAAGTCAATGGAAACAGTGAAAGATTTCTTACACCTTCAACCACCTAGATTTAGCAGAAACTGGCATTCAAAAAATTGGTCCTTTCCAGTGTCAGACAGGCCACAAAGAGGCAGATAGACGCCCAAGAGGCAGATCTCAGCCCCAAGGCTAATACAGACCTAAACAATGGGGTGCTTCAGCGCCCAAAGGAGGAGAAGACAAATCACAGCCTTATAGGAAACAGTCACAATGACTTCCCTCTGCAAATGCCAAGCTCTTGCCAGTTGACAGCACCCCTAGGGGGAAAGCTAGCACTTTTCTTAAAAAATTGGTACATGATCACGCAAGACCAATGGGTGCTGAATATTGTTTCTCAGGGGTACAGGTTCCACTTCCACATGCTTCCAAAACCAAAAGGTATGCCAAACCTGCCACAAAACCAATGGGCAGAGGCACAAAAGCTCTTATGGATATGGGAGCTATTCAAAAAGTTCCACAAGAAGAACAGGGGCAAGGATTTTACTCAAGACTTTTCTTAGTACCCAGAAAAGACAAAGCCTGGAGACCAATACTGGACCTGTCAATCCTAAATACTTTCCTGGATGTTCCAAAATTCAAAATGTTAACACTACAACAGCTTCTGCCCATGCTGGGCAAGGAGGCTTGGCTAGTAACTTTGGACCTAAAAGAGGCATGCCTGCACGTCCCAATCAGACAATCGTGCAGAAGATACCTCAGATTTATAGCAGGCTCAATGCATTACCAATTCACTGCACTGCCCTTTGGCTTATCTACTGCACCCAGGGTCTTCACAAAATGCCTGGCACCAGTAATTGCATTTTGCAGACAAAAAGGAATTCAAATATATCTCTACTTGGACGACTGCCTTATTCAAGCAGAGAGCAAAGACATTTTTCTAAAGCACCTGGCGTTTGTAGAAAGATTGCTTATTTGCCTAGGGTACACAGTAAACGCAAAGAAATCAAAACTAGTGCCCTCTCAAGAGATAATATTCCTGGGTGCAAGCTTAAATACAACTGCCCAGATGGCTTATCTCACGCCAGACAAACAAAAGCAACTGACTCATTACTTTCAAATGATGGCAACAAAGACCCAGCTCCTTGCAAGTAAAATTCTGCAGGCCCTGGGTTTCATGGCATCCTGCATTCTACTAATTCCATGTGCAAAACTGCATATGAGGAAACTACAATGGTATCTAAAAAGTGTTTGGACTCAGCATTGTCACAGCCTAGAGACCGTCATAACCTTGATTCCCTGCCTACCAGCAGGAGTTTTGATGGTGGTCCCAGGCTTGTCACCACAACAAGGAACAGCCTTTCACCTTACCTACAGCCAGGCAGACAATAACAACGGATGCATCGGATTATGCCTGGGGAGCACACATGGCAGGAAAATGTATTTAGGACACGTGGCCCAAGGAACAAATGCATCTTCACATCAATCAAAAAGACATGCTAGCTGTACAGAATGCCCTGACAGCCTTCAAGGACCTAATACATCCAGGACAACTATTAATAAAGATGGACAATACCACAGTTATGTGGTACATAAGCAAGGGGGCACACATTCCTACCCCCTAGGCAGACAAACTATGACTTTGTGGAACACAGCACTGACCTACCAGGTACATCTGCAAGCACAATTCCTGCCAGGAACAAAAAATATACTGGCAGACGAACTAAGCAGAAATCTCATGGATCCTCATGAATGGAAGCTAAATCCACAAGTGTTCAACATGATAACAAGGAAATGGGGGCGCCCAGACATAGATCTTTTTGCCTCCCCTCACAATTGCCAAATACAGAAATTTTGCACAAGGACTTATCACTCTCAAGCATGGAAAGTGGATGCTCTATCATTCAGCTGGAAAGGCCTGACAGTCTATGCCTTCCCTCCAATGCCTCTTCTCACCAAGGTGCTTCTAAAAGTCAGACAAGAGAGGCCAAAAATGATCCTATTTGCACCAGACTGGCCACGCCAACACTGGTAACCAATCCTAAAGAGTTTGTCCCAAGGTCCACCTTGGCCTCTACCTCAAATCTCTCATCTTCTGACACAACAAAACAATCGGATTCTGCACAGTCAACTCATAACCTTAAACCTGGCAGCATGTCAGATAATGTAACCACTCAGACTTCACCTCTCTCTAAAGCTGTTATGGATGTTATTTTGGAAGCCAGGAGGCCCAGCACTAGGAAATCTTGTGCAGAAAAATGGAAGAGATTCTGTGCTTGGAACCAGGCACAAGGGCTCAAACCACTTGTCCCTAATATACCTCAGATTTTGCAATACCCAACTGAGATGGACAAAGGCCTATCTTTTTCATCCATTAAAATCCATGCCTCTACCATTTCAGTGCATTACAATACGGATCCTCTTATTTTTTCACATCCTCTACTACGACAATACCTCAGAGGGGCAAAAAATATAAGACCCCCTAGGAGAGCACCAGTACCTACTTGGGACCTCAATTTTGTTTTAGAAAAACTAACACTGCCTCCATTTGAACCAGCCAGCACAGCTGATCTAAAATACTTGTCATAGAAAACTGCTCTGCTCCTAGCAATAACTTCAGCAAGAAGAGTCTCGGAGTTACAGGCATTGATGGCTGTGGAACTTTTCCTCATTTTTCATCAGGACAGGGTTTCTCTTAGGACAAACCCAACATTCATGCCAAAGGTGGTCTGCAATGTGGCCTTAAACCAAACCATTCATTTACCTACTTTTTACCAAAATCCACAGAATAAAGGGGAAAGACTTCTGCACGCTTTGGATATACATAGGCAGCTACGATTCTACTTGGACAAAACAAAAGCTTTCAGAAAAACTGAGCAACTGTTTGTAGCAAATGCTGCAGGGTCACAAGGAAAGCCTATTACAAACCAGACAATCTCCAAATGGATAGGACACTGCATCCGCTTCTGTTATGCACAACATGGCAAATCTGTGCGTAAGGGCATTAGGCCTCATTCTACCAGAGCAGCAGCCACTTCAGCAGCTTTCCTCAGAGGGGTACCTACCAAAGACATATTAGAAGCTGCAACCTGGAGTTCAGTGCACACTTTCACCAAGCACTACCACTTACCTCTCCACTCCAAATCCAGAGCAGGCTTTGCCACTGCAGTTTTGCAGGGCTTGTTAGCCTCGCCAAATCCAATTTGGACCCAGCCACCCAACCTCAGCTTTAGATTCTACCCAAGTGTAATGACTGCAACAGTGAAACACGATGAACATAGCACAGTTGTGTACCTACCATAAATGTAGATGCTAGAGTGTATTCACTGTTGCAGTCCAGGTTACCCACCCACCATCCCCCTTTTTTTTGCTGGGACTTTTCTGTACTTCTCAACTCTATACAACCTATGTGGTGTATTTGCTTGTAGATGAAGGAAATGTTTATAGTAACATATGCATGTTTTTTTGGCATATTTTTTATCTTTTCAGCCTTCCTATCTGGGGGCACCTGACATCTGGGGCAAGAAAAACTGAAGAAAATGGCGTCGGTTGCAACTTTTATACCCCTGGGGCACTGACGTCAGGGAAGAGGTGACAGCAACCGACGTCGGACCAAGACACTGGAACTCGGGCCGACTGTGGGTCACCTGCCAGCAGGATAACCCAAGTGTAATGACTGCAACAGTGAATACACTCAACATCTACATTTATGGTAGGTACACAACTGTACTTTCCGGAAGTCTCAGCAGTCCCGTTACACTCCGGACCCTTTGTCCTTCAGAGGCAGAGGGGGACAAGGTGGACGCCGGCCCAGAGGCAGTTGGGGGCCAAAAAATGTTGGGTCGCGAGAACCTTTTTCTTAACAACCCACGCAGCAGCCCTGAGAGGTTGCCCGACTGCTCCTCTCTGGAGGCAGTAGGGGGGGATGTTTTTCGAAGCACTTGGCCCAATGGGAGTCCATCACAAGAAATCGCTGGGTGCTTTGAATAATATCCAGAGGTTACTCAATCCCTTTCATAAACCTGCCTCCTCAGTCGAGGCGTCTCCCCGATGTACCACCCAGTCAGAGGGAGGTTGCAGCTTTAGAGGTAAAAAAGCTGCTAGAAAAAGAGCCATCCAGCACGTCCCCCCAGGACAATCCGGATTAGGCAATTACTCCAGGTTCTTTTTGGTGCCCAAAAAAGATGGGGGACTTAAGGCCGATTCTTGACCTTTCAACAATGAACCTCTTCATTGCCAAGGAGAAATTCCGGGTGGTCATGTTTCAGTCCATTCTGCCCCTGCTGCAGGAGAAGGACTGGATGTGCTCCATAGACCTCAAGGATGCGTACTATCACATTCTCATGGACAGGCGATCCAGGAGGTTCCTCCGCTTTTGGCTAGGGGCCAGTCATTACCAGTTTAGGGTCCTACCCTTCGGTCTCACCACAGCCCCCAGGGTGTTCACCAAGGTTATGGCAGTTGTAGCGCCCCACCTGAGACTTCAGGGAATACAGGTTTTCCCTTACCTAGACAACTGGCTCTTTACCGCCCCCACTAGGCATCTACTCTGCTTAGCCAGGGATTGCTTCCTACTTCTAGCGTCCCCGATTGGGGATCACCATAAACTTGAAGTCATCCCTTCAACCAGTTCAAATCTTGGAGTTCTTAGGGGCCAAAATAGACATGCTTCAGACCAAGGCCTTCTTGACATCAGACAGACTTCGCAGTTTGACCTTGCATGTTTTAGCCCTTCAGTCACCGGCTCCGTCAACGGATTTGTTCCTGAGGGCTTTAGGGTCCATGGCAGCAGTAATCAATCTCACGCCCTTATTTTGCTTACACGTGAGGATTCTCCAGTGGACTTTGCAGTTTCAGTGGTCCATCATTCACCACCCGTTGGACTTACCGATTCCTCTCAGCAGAATTTGCTGAAATTCCCTCATCTGGTGTCTCCAATCTTGAGAGCTTCGGGAAGGTCGACCGTTTGTTATGCCACAACCCCAAGACACGGTGACCACGGATGCTTCTTGCCTCTGGTGGGGTGGGGGCATTACACAGGCACAACTGTCCAAGGTACGTGGACTCAGAGAGAGACCGTCCTGCATATCAGTGTTCTGGAGATGAGGGCGGTGCTTCAAGCGTTGCAAGCCCTTCATGCTTTTCTCCCTCCAGGGACTATTGCGATTCAGTCAGACAATGTCAGTGGTCTGGTACATCAAGTAACAGGGGGGGAACAGGTCTTACCTTCTTTGGTGCGAGGCCATGAGAGTTTGGGACTGGGCAATATCCACCAACCATTTTCTGTTAGCAACGCACATTCCGGGCCGGTCCAACATCCTAGCGGACAAACTGATTCGAACTATCCTCACCTTACGAGTGGTCTCTGAATCTCTTACTAGCGCAACAGATCTTCCGCAAGTGGGGTCAGCCTTGCTGCGATCTCTTTGTGTCGCCTTCCATTGCGAAGTGCAGCGAGTTTTTCGCTCCAATTCCCCCTCGGGGGGGGGGGGGCAGAGATGCTGTAGTTCATGCTTGGCCACCCGGTCTTCCTTATGCTTATCCTCCTCTTCCGTTGATGATAAAATTCTTACAGAAAGCTCGTTGGTTGGGGAACAAGATTATCCTCATAGCCCTATTCTGTCCTCATCAAGCCTGGTTCCCGTGCCTACGGTTTCACCTTATAGCTTCTCTCTGGATCTTGGATCCCATCCCGGATCTATGTCATCCTTTGTGATTGATACCCCCGAATCTGGTCAATCTCAAGCTCTCACCTTGGTTGATCTAGTTCCATTAGTTGCTAGGACTCCCGGTAGCTCATCTGCAGTCAGATCTATCCTGGTAGCGGAGCATAAGCCTTCTACCAGGAAGGTTTACAATAGTAAATGGAAACGTTTTTCCATTTGGGCGTCTCATAGGAAATTGGACCCTTTCACTGCTCCCATCCCAGCAGTGCTCAATTTCCTATCTCATATTTTTCAGCAAGGAGCCAGTTCTTCTACTGTAAAGGTTCAAATGGCTGCCATCTCCCATTTTCACACTGGGGACAATCTCAATCCCCTCGCGTCCACCAAGATTTGCAAGACCTTTCTGAAAGGTACGTTCCTCTTGCGACCTCCTACTAGGAACCCCGTCCCTCCATGGGAACTAACTTTGGTCCTTCAGGCTCTGACTGGACCTCCTTTTGAACCTGCAGCCTCTGTCAATTTGAAATTCTTGATGTTCATCGTGTTACCCTGCTGCAGTCATCACACTTGGGTTATCTTGTCGTCAGGCTGTCCCGCAGTCGGCCTGAATTCCAAAGTCTTGGTCCGGCGTCGGTTGCTGTAGCTTCTTCCCTGATGTCAGTGCGGCAGGGGTATATATAATGCATCCGACGCCATTTTCTCCCGTCTTTCTTGCCGCGCGGTGCCAGAAGCAGTTTGCAAGTGCCGGTCGGCCGACTCCTGAGATTTTCGAAGTCGAATTTCAGATCCAAAGTCTTCAATAAAGCTAAGTACTCCATTGGGGAAACTTTTTCTTGCCTCCGACTGATGTCAGAAAAAGTTAACAATTGTATTTCTTGTGGGAAGCAAATACCTCATAAGGATTTTCATTCTTACTGTATACCTTGCCTAGGCCCAGACCACGACGTCACTGGTTGTCGTTTTTGTGCTAGGTTCAATAAGCGTACTATAAAAAGACGCTTTGATTTTGCACGACACTACGGTAGAAAATTTAACTACACAATGCCATCGGAGCAACCGACTACCAGCGTGCACAAAAAATGCAAGGATAAGGACAGGCAGCCTAGACCCAAGCCAGACTCCGAGGCCTCGGCTGGGCCGGTCTTCGGTTCACCGGTTTTCAGTGAGGCTCCTATGCAGCCTCTGGCTACAGCAGATTTGGAACCCGAGACCACTTCGGTGCCTTTGGCGGAGAGTGCTAGGCCAACGCAGCCATTTTGTTTAGCCCCATACCGACGACACTGCATAAAGAGATGTTGCTGCAGAAACACCTTTGGTTTCTGAAGGCGTCTTCAGACCGACGACGCTCACCATAAAAATGTATCCTAAGCTTAAGACTCCTATTTAACCAAAAAAGACTGCACTTCAGTCTCCAGTTCAAGGCCCCATGCCTAAGAAACAGATGCTTAAAATGGCGGAAGATTTGATCTCTTTAATCAGGGGTTCCCAACCCCCACGCGACAAAAGGCCTAGACAAGAGGAAGATTATGCCTCCTCTGATCAAGTGTCTGTTTCCTCAGACTCCTCTGAGGACCAAGATTACTCTTTTCCCCCTTATGAAGATTTTGGTGCTGAGGATTCCATTCAGTCAGCTTCTCCCCCTGAAGACTACTCCTTTGGGGAAACGTTACACACTATGAGGGAACATTTTCACTGGGAAGGTCAGGACTACTCTGACTCAAAGAAAAGGCTCAGAGAGTTTCTTTTACTCCCCCAGCACAGACCTCTTGCCATCCCCCCAGTTTTAGACATTGTGGATGATGTTTACTTAGAATCTAGTTTGAATCCAGATTCTCTGCCTCCTGCTCCAGCCAAACCAGACAGATACTATAGAGTACCTGACTCCCACAAATTCCTTTATAAAAACCCTGTTACTGATGAGAGACTATCTCCCAGGGTCCCAAAGGGGCTAAGGCTTCTATGGCAAAAAATCTTGTGCCCTCTGAAAGGGACTCCAGAGCACTAAACAGGTGGGGGGAAAAGGTTTACACGTCAGCCACTCTAGCTATGAGAGCACTAAATTGTCAATTTCACATGCTAAAATATCAGCAATTTCTAATGTCTCAGTTAAGACAAAAAATGAGCACACTCTCTCAACAGTCTGAATTGAAAGAAATGCAGGATCTGTTGCATGCAACTGAACAGGTGGGCAAACATACTTTACAATGTGGGTTTGATTCTTTAGAGGCTTCCTGCAGAGCAGCTGTCACTGGGTCTGTTAAACGTAGGCATGCTTGGTTAAAGGAACAAACTCTGCCTGATCATGTTAAAGCAAAGCTTCTAGATGCTCCCTTACAGCAGGATGTCCTATTTGGAGTGAAAGCAGAAAAAGTCTTAAAGAAAATGGAGGATAAGGCAAAATCTATGCAGACAGTCAAAGATTTTCTACAGGTACAGCCCCCCCGCTTCAGCAGAAATTGGCCAACAAAAAATTGGTCCTTTCCAGCTACTGACAGACCACAGAGGGGTAAATAGACGTCCAAGAGGCAGAGGACAGCCGCAAGCCCAGTATAAACCTCGACAATGGGGCACTGCAACACAGAAGGGAGGAGAAGACAGGCCCCAAACTACTAGAAGGACATCCTCTTACAACATCTGGCTTTTGTAAAACATCTTCTAAGTTGCCTGGGGTGCACAGTAAACGAAAAGAAATCAAGACTAGTACCCTCACAAAATATGACATTCCTGGGTGCCAGCTTGAATACAACGGCCCAGAAGGCTTATCTGACGCCAGACAAACAACTACAACTGACTCAATATTTCAAAACAATGGCAACAAAGACCCAACTCCCTGCAAGAAAAATTCTGCAGGCCTTGGGCTTCATGGCATCTTGCATACTACTAATACCATTTGCAAAGCTGCATACGAGAAAATTACAGTGGTACCTAAAAAGCGTATGGTCTCAACACAGCCACAGCTTGGACACAATGATATCTCTCATTCTCTGCCTACAACAAGAGTTTCTATGGTGGTCACAGGCATGTCACCTCAACAAGGGTCAGCCTTTCACCTTGCCCCCAGCCAGGCAAACTGTGACAACAGATGCATCGGACTACGCCTGGGGGGCACACATGGCAGGACAGTGCGTTCAAGGCATATGGAATGCTGATCAAAGGAATCTGCACATCAATCAAAAAGAGATGCTAGCTGTACAGAATGCTGACAGCCTTCAAGAACATATTACATCCAGGACAACTTACAATAAGGACGGTCAACACCACAGTAATGTGGTACATAAACAAACAAGGGGGTACACACTCCTAACCCCTATGCAGGCAAGCAATGACCTTGTGGAACACAGCACTGGCTTACAAAGTTCAGTTACAAGCTCAATTCCTGCCAGGAAAAAAGAACACATTGGCAGACAACCTCAGCAGAAACATCATGAATCCCCACGAGTGGAAACTGGATCCACAAGTATTTGCAATGATAACTCAAAAATGGGGCCTCCCAGACATAGACCTGTTTGCCAGCCCCCAAAACTATAAGCTAACAAAATTTTGTACAAGGACACTTCTTCATCAAGCTTGGAAAGTGGACGCACTCTCATTCAGTTGGAAAAACCTGACAGTATATGCCTTCCCTCCATTGCCTCTTCTCACAAAGGTGCTTCTGAAAGTCAGAAAGGAGAGACCACGACTGATACTCATAGTCCCAGACTGGCCACGCGAGCACTGGTACCCACTATTAAGGAATATGGCCCAGGGCCCACCTTGGATTTTACCACAAATTGCCCATTTGTTCACACAGCAAAACAATCAGATTCTACACAGCCAGCTCAAAACCTTAAATTTGGCTGCATGGCAAATCACCTAAGCATCCAGCCAGCTCCTCTTCCTCAAGCAGTTATGGATGTTATCCTGGAAGTTAGAAGGCCCAGCACCAGGAAGGCCTACTCAGACAAATGGAAAAGGTTTTGCGCCTGGAACCAAGCTAAACGCCAAAATACACTTCAACCTCACATGCCTCAGATTCTACAGTATTTAACTGAGATGTTGCACAAAGGACTTTCTTTTTCTTCCATTAAAATCCACGCATCAGCTATTTCAGCCCACTACAACACGGATCCACCCTTATTTTCACATCCACTTCTAAGGAAGTTCCTCAGAGGGGCAAAAAACATTAGGCCCCCCAGGAGAGCACCTACACCAACATGGGACCTCAATTTTGTTCTGTAAAAACTTACGCTACCTCCCTTTGAACCAGCTTTCTCTGCTGATCTAAAGTTTATATCATGGAAGACTGCCCTGCTGCTAGCAATAACTTCAGCCAGAAGAGTCTCAGAGCTGCAGGCACTAATGGCAGTGGAACCTTTCCTCATTTTCCATCAAGACAGAGTTTCTCTATAAACTAATCCTTCCTTCATGCCTAAGGTGATATCCAGTGTGGCTTTAAATCAAATCATCCACTTACCCACCTTCTTTCCAAATCCACAGAACAAAGGAGAAAGACTCCTGCATTCCTTGGACATTCACAGGCAACTTTGTTACTACTTGGATAAAACTAAGGTTTTCAGAAAATCTGACCAGCTCTTTGTATCTTATGCTACAGCTTTGCAAGGGAAGGCTATATCAAAACAAACCATTTCCAAATGGATAGAACATTGCATTCGGTTTTGCTATACCCATAATGGAAAACCAGTTCCTGCTACCATAAGGCCCCACTCTACCAGGGCAACCGCTACATCTACAGCCTTCCTCAGGGGGGTTCCAACCAGGGAGATTTTGGAAGCTGCAACTTGGGAGTTCAGTACACACCTTCACCAAACACTATCACTTGCCACTTTACTCTAAGACTAGAGCTGGCTTCGCCACTGCAGTTCTGCAGGGCCTTCTAGCCTCCTCTAACCCTCTTTGACTCCTCCACCCAACCTTAGCTTTGGGATTCTACCCAAGTGTGATGACTGCAGCAGGGTAATACGATGAACATAGTACAGTTTTGTACCTACCATAAATGTAGATGTTCGAGTGTACACCCTGCTGCAGTCCAGGTTACCCTCCCTCCATCCCCTCTGATCTAACTGGCTAAATCTTTATAATACCTTCCTGATGTACTTGCTTATAGCTGGAGGGATTTTGTGTTTGTGCTAAATTTTCTTAAACTGGTACTAATTGCTGACCACCTTTTTGGGGGCACCTGACATCTGGGGCAAGAAAAAATGAAGAAAATGGCGTCAGATGCATTATATATACCCCTGCCGCACTGACGTCAGGGAATAAGTGACAGCAAACGACGCCAGAACAAGACTTTGGAATTCAGGCCGACTGCGGGACCACCTGACGACAAGATAACCCAAGTGTGATGACTGCAGCAGGGTGTACACTCGAACATCTACATTTATGTTAGGTACAAAACTGTACTTTCTGGAAAACTGTCTTTGTGGTAGCGATTACCTCTGCTAGAAGGGTGTTGAAACTTCAGGCCCACTGTAGTAAAGCCCTGTATCTTGTTTTCCATAAGGACAGGGTCTCTCTCAGGATTAACCCGTCTTTTCTACCTAAAGTGGCCTCCGAGGTGAACATCAATCAGTCCATTAATCTTCCAGGTTTTTTCCCTAATTACCAAAACAAAGGGGAGTACAAACTTCATTTGTTAGATGTTCATAGACAGTTACGTTTTTATTTACACAGAACAGCTGCATTCTGCAAGTCTGATCAGCTCTTTGTCTCCTTTGCAAAACCCTTCTTCGGTAAGCCTCTGTCAAAGGTAACTCTGGCCAGATGGATTTTGAATTGCATTCTCCTCGCATACAAGCTATCTGGCCTACAGGGGTTCGTGCTCATTCTACCCGCTCTATGGCTACATCTGCTGCATTCTGGTCGAGAGTTCTCTTGGATGACATTTGTTCTGCGGCTACTTGGGCGTCCTCTCATACCTTTATCTGTCACTATAAAATTGGATTTAGTGTCTAGAGGTAGGGCTGCCTTTGGCTCTACAGTGCTTCGAAATATCCTTCCCTGAGGACCTCCCAAGTTTTTTGGTAGCTGGGGACTCTGTCCCACAGGTTGATGATCAAATGAAGTTACCTACTCCAGATAAAGAAGTTATGTACTCACCATAACGTTCCATCTGAGTAGGTAACTTAATTTGTCAGCAACCGACCCTCCCTCCTGCCCCCTAACCTGGTTCTTTGATTACCTGAATCCTAGGATGGTTCTCAGGTCATTTGTTTTATCATTAGGTTAGGATTCTACAGGTTGTTTTGTCGTGAGGTTATATAGATGGGCAAACGCCATCTGAGGATTGGAAGGAGGTAGCAGGGTATTGTGGGTAAGGGGGAGGGGCTTGGAGCTCAGATCTTTAGCTTGGAAAGCTGCATGCTTGGATCCGGGCCGGATCTGATACCCACAGGTTGCTGACAAATGGTTACCTACTCAGATAGAACGTTATGGTGAGTACATAACTTCTTTTTAATAACTATGTACACTATTTACATCAACCTGACACTATAACAGAGGTCAATATATACAATTACTTTTATAGGTACGACCGTCCAGTTATCAGAGTGTATCTGTTAAGGTATTGTAAAGTATCAATTTTTTTCCTGTGTATTGTTAATAAAAGGCTTAAGATGTATCCTTAATTCTTTAATTTTAATTTCCAATAATGCTGTGGTCTTCAGTAGGCTGTAGAAGTCTTCCAAAGTCAGTATTGTGCTTGTATTCCATCTTCTTGTTATACACTTCCTTGAGATTGTGTATTCTTGACATGCGGTTAATGTATGGAGAATTGCATTGCACAGAACTATGACCAGATGAAAACATGTATGAGTGCACAGCTTATGGGAGAGCCAGGGTGGGCAAAACAGGAGAAGGAGGTGTACCCTGTATATGAAAGAAGGTATCAAAGCAGAATGTTTATAAGAGAAGGAATGGGATGAATAAACAAGGAGAGACAGTATCACTAGACAATACTTTTAGCAGAAAATGGCCGTGAAACCAATGTAAGTTATGTACTGAATGGCCCTATCAAATAAAAAAAAAAGTTAAAAGTAGTAAAGGTACCCCTAGGATAATGTTGAGGGGACTTCTGTTTTGACAGATGGAGTAATGTGACTGTAACTACATCAAAGAGAATGCTGTACATGGAGCAAATTGCAGAGTATGTGTGAACCTAATTGAGAATAAGTAATGTTGGACTTTCTGTTCTGAGATGGTGAGGAATGTAAAGAATATCAGATGTGGAAGTGGAAAGTCATTTGGGAACAGCTAATTACCCAAGAGTGTGACTCACTTTAAGAATAGAGTCCTGCTAATCAGAAGTGAGGATTGCAGACTAAGATGGCAGATGTTAAAATGGTATAGTTCCTCAGATCTGCTCTAGCTAAAGTGTTTAATGATAGTGTGGAAATGCATTTGGAGCACACTATGCAGTCAAAAGTAAGAGAAACCACTGCTGTTATCTAATGATGTGGTGTTAAATATTTAGCACCTACAGCACTTGTGAAAAATATAGAACAGAATGAGGAAGACAGGTAAAAAAAGTCCATTAATGAGGAAAATCTGTTTCATTCAAGTTACATAGAGGGCATCGACAGAGAAGTGATAGTGAAGCTTTAACTGCGGTGGTGGTGCTACGGTAGCGCTGTCACCTCACAGTAAGACGACGTCCTGATGTTCATCGTGTTTCACTGTTGCAGTCATTACTCTTGGGTTATCCTGCTGGCAGGCTACCCTCAGTTGGCCAGAATTCCAAAGTCTAGGTCCGGCGTCAATTGCTGTCGCCTCTTCCCTGACGTCAGTGCACCAGGGGTATAAAAGATGCAGCTGACGCCATTTTCTGCAGTCTTTCTTGCCGCACGCTGCCCGAAGCAAAAGCATTTCGCAAGTGCCGGTCGGCCGACTCCTGAGATTTTCAAATCTGAATTTCAGAACCGAAGTCTTCATTAAAGCTAAGTAACCCCGTTGGGGAAACTCTTTTCTTGCAATATCAGCAATATTTAATGTCACTCAGAAAATGTTAACAATTGTATTTCTTGTAGGAAGCAAATACCTCTTAAGGATTTTCACTCTTACTGTATTCCTTGCCTAGGCCCTGATCACAACGTTGCTAGCTGTCGGTTTTGTGCTAGATTTAACCAATGCACTATCAAGCGTCAATTCGATTTTGCATTTCATTACTTTGGCCGAAGTTTTAATTATATAATGCCGTTGGACCAGCCGACAACCGGAGTTTACAAAAAACACAAGGACAAGGATAGGCATCAGAGGTCCAAAACCGATGACGAAGCCTTACTAGGCCAGTTGCCAGTTCTCAGTGAGGCACTTTCGCAGCCCCTGGCGCTCGCTACCTCAGAGCCACAGGCCACTACCGACTCCCACGTGGAGCCGACTGAGCCTCTGGATACTCAAGGTATTGGACACTCGGAAATCATACCCCCAGATGGGTCCGGAGCTGCTGAGCAGACATCTGCTTTTGAGGGTGTCTTCAGACCTACACAACTGCATATTAAGCCATCTTCAGCTTCAAAGACTAAAGCAGCTCTAAAGACAAAGAAACAAGTACAGCATTCTCCTACTCAGACTTCCATGCCTAAAAAAACAGATGCTCAAAATGGCCGAAGACCTAATTACTTTGATCAGGGGCTCCCATCCCCCTCCTGATATGAGGCCTAGGCAAGAGACAGAGTAGGATTCTTCTGATCAGGTATCTATTTCCTCTGATTCCTCTTCTGAACAGGATTCCTCCATGCTTCCCTATGAGGGTTCTGATGCTGAAGAATCCATTCCTTCAGCCTCTCCTCCTGAGGATTATTCTTTTGGGGAAACCCTGCATACTATGAGGGAGCATTTCCACTGGGAGAGCCAAGATTATTCTGAATCTAAGAAAAGGCTCTGAGACATTCTGCTTCTTCCTCAGCATAGACTCCTTACTATTCCACCTGTTCTAGACATTGTAGATGATGTATTTTCAGAGTCTGGCCTGTCCCCTGACTCTTTACCCCCTGCACCTGCTAAGCCAGATAGATACTGCAGGGTCCCGGATTCTCATAAATTCCTGTATAAAAACCCTGCTGCTGATCTATATCTCAGGGTCCCAAGGGGGTTAAAGCTTCCACTGCAAAAAACCCTGTCCCCTCTGATAGGGATTCTCGGGCTCTAGACAGATGGGGGGAAAAAGTCTACACTTCTGCTACCCTGGCTATAAGGGCTTTAAATTGTCAGTTTCATATGCTTAAATATCAGCAATATTTAATGTCACTGCTTAAACAGAAAATGTTGACAAATACTGAATGTTCAGAGAACAAGGAATTGCAGGATTTTTGCATGCAACTGAACAAGTGGGAAAGCATACTTTGCAATGTGGTTATGATTCACTGGAGGCCTCTTGCAGGGCCGCTGTTACAGGTTCTGTCATTAGAAGGCATGCTTGGTTAAAGGAACAGAATCTGCCTGATCATGTTAAAGCAAAATTATTAGATGCACCATTACAGCATGATACTTTGTTTGGTACTAAAGCAGAAGAGGTGTTGAAAAAATGGAGGATAAAGCAAACTCCATGCAGACAGTCAAGGATTTCTTACAGGTACAGCCACCCAGGTTTAACAGGAATTGGCCTTCTAAAAATTGGTCCTTTCTAGTGTCAGACAGGCCACAAAGAGGCAGATACAAGCGTCCTAGAGGCAAATCTCAGCCCCAAGGCTCATACAGGCCTAAACAATGGGGTGCTCCTACCTCCAAAAGCGGAGAAGACAAATCACAACCTTACAGGAAACAGTCCCAATGACTTTCCTCTACCAGTTCCAAGCAGTTTTCTATTGACAGCCCCCTTAGGGGGAAAACTAGCACTTTTTTCATCAAATTAGCAAATGGTTACCAAAGACAAATGGGTCCTGAACATAGTGTCCCAAGGCTACAGGTTCCATTTTCACACTCTACCAAGGAAAAAGGGTGTGCCAGATCCTGCCACACAATCAATGGGCAGAGGCACAAAAGCAAATTACAGCCCTCATGGACATGAGGGCCATTCAGCATGTACCACAACAAGAGCAGGGGCAAGGATTTTACTCCAGACTTTTCCTAGTACCAAGGAAGGACAAAACCTGGAGACCAATACTGGACCTGTCTATACTAAATATGTTTCTGGAAGTTCCAAAATTCAAGATGTTGACTCTACAGCAGCTACTGCCTATGCTGGGCAAGAGGGCTTGGCTCGTAACTTTGGACCTAAAAGAGGCATACCTGCATGTCCCAATCAGACAATCTTGCAGAAAAATACCTCAGATTCATAGCTGGCTCAATGCATTACCAATTCTCTGCACTGCCCTTTGGCTTATCTACTGCGCCCAGGGTTTTCACAAAATGCCTGGCACCAGTAATCGTGTTTTACAGACAAAAAGGAATTCAAATATATCCCTACTTGGACAACTGCCTAATTAAAGCAGAGAACAAAGACACTCTTCTAAAGCATCTGGCGTTTGTAAAAAGATTACTAATTGGCCTAGGGTACACAGTAAATGAAAAGAAATCAAAACTAGTGCCCTCTGAAGAAATAATATTCCTGGTACAAGCTTAAATACAACTGCCCAGATGGCCTATCTCACGCCAGATGAGCAAAAGCAACTGACTACTTACTTCAAGAAATTGGCAACAAAATCCCACTTATCTGCAAGGAAAATCCTGCAGGCCTTGGGTTTCATGGCATCCTGCATTCTACTAATTCCATATGCCAGAGTGCATATGAGGAAACTACAATGGTATCTGAAAAGTGTTTGGACTCAGCATTGCCACAGCCTGGAGACAGTAATTGCACTCGTTCCCTGCCTACAACAGGAGTTTCGATGGTGGGCAGAAGCCTGTCACCACAACAAGGTCTGCCAATTCAGTTTACCCACAGCCAGATAGACACTGACAACGGATGCATCAGATTATGCCTGGGGGACCCATATGGCAGGAAAATGTATTCAGGGCACATGGCTTGCAAACTAGATGCATCTTCACATCAATCAAAGAGATGCTAACTGTTCAAAATACCCTGACAGCTTTCAAGGACCTGCTTCATCCAGGACAGTTACTGATAAAGACAGACAACGCTACGGTCATGTGGTACATAAACAGGCAGGGAGGTACACATTCCTACCCCCTCTGCAGACAGGCAATGACCTTATGGGACACAGCATTGGCTTTTCAAGTTCACCTGCAAGCACAATTCCTGCCAGGAAAAAACAAATACTCTGGCAGATGAACTAAGCAGAAACCTCATGGATCCCCACGAATGGAAACTGGATCCACAAGTCTTCAGCATGATAATAAGGAAATGGGGATGCCCAGACATAGATCTATTTGCCTCCCCTCACAACTGTCAGTTGCAGAGATTTTGCACAAGGATTTATCACAAGCAAGCATGGAAGGTGGACACCCCATCATTCAGCTGGAAAAATCTAACAGCATATGCTTTTCCTACCACTGCCTCTCCTTCCCAGAGTACTCCTAAAGGTCAGACAAGAGAAGCCAAAAATGATACTGATTGCACCAGACTGGCCACGCCAGCACTGGTACCCAATCCTAAAGAGCTTGTCTCAAGGTCCAGCATGGATATTGCCTCAAATTTCTCACTTGCTGACCCAACAAAACAATCAGATCCTGCACAGCAAACTCAGAACCTTAAATCTGGCAGCATGGCGGATAATGTAGCCATTCAGAACACTTCTCTTTCAAAAGCTGTTATGGATGTTATCTTGGAGGCCAGGAGGCCCAGTGCCAGAAAATCTTGTGCAGAAAAATGGAAGAGATTCTGTGCTTGGAACCAGGAACAAGGCATTGACACGTCTGTACCTAATGTACCTCAGATTTTACAATACCTAACTGAGATGCTGAACAAAGGCCTTTCTTTCTCATCAGTTAAGATTCATGCCTCTGCCATTTCAGCCCATTACAGTACGGAACCACCTATCTTTTCTCATCCTTTAATAAGGCAGTACCTCATAGGGGCCAAAAACATTAGGCCTCCAAAGAGAGCACCAATTCCGGCCTGGGACCTCAATTATGTTTTGGAAAATCTCACACTGCCTCCTTTCGAGCCAGCATCAACAGCAGATATAAAATTCTTATCCTGGAAAACAGCTCTGCTCCTATCAATAACCTCTTCAAGGTGAGTCTCGGAGTTGCAAGCACTCATGGGTGTGGAACCTTTCATCATTTTTCATCCAGACAGGGTTTTTCTGAGGACAAACCCTACATTTATGCCTAAGGTGTGGTGTCCAGTGTGGCCCTCAACCAAACCATTCACTTGCCTACCTTTTACCCAAATCCACAGAACAAGGGTGAGAAAATTATGCATTCTTTGGACATACACAGGCAGCTACGCTTCTAATTGGACAGAACTAAAGCTTTCAGAAAGACTGAGCAACTTTTAGTGTCATATGCTGCAGGATCACAAGGAAAGGCTAGGTAATTGCATCCGTTTCTGCTATTTTCAACATGGCAAATCATTGCCTAAGGGCATTAAGCCTCAGCAGCCTTCCTCAGAGTAGTACCAACCAAAGATATCTTAGAGGCTGCAACTTGGATTTCAGTGCACACCTTTGCAAAGCACTACCACTTGCCTCTGTACTCTAAGTCCAGAGCAGGCTTTGCCACTGCAGTTCTGCAGGGCCTCATAGCTTCTCCTAATCCTATTTAGCCCAGCCACCCATCCTCAGCTTTGGGATTCTACCCAAGAGTAATGACTGCAACAGTGAAACACGATGAACATAGTACAGTTGTGTACCTACCATAAATGTAGATGTTAGAGTGTATTCACTGTTGCAGTCCAAGTTACCCACCCACCATCCCCCTTCTCTTTGCTGGGACTTATCTGCACTTCTCTATCCTGTGCAACCTTTCTGGTGTATTTGCTTGCAGATGAAGGAAATGTTATTTTTGTGCATGCATTTCTTAGTGGCATATTTTTCAGCCTACTAATTTGGGGCACCTGACATCTGGGGCAAGAAAAACTGAAGAAAATGGCATCTGCTGCATCTTTTATACCCCTGGCGCACTGACGTCAGGGAAGAGGTGACAGCAACAGATGCCAGACCTAGACTTTGGAATTCTGGCCGACTGAGGGTAGCCTGCCAGCAGGATAACCCAAGAGTAGTGACTGCAACAGTGAATAGACTCTAACATCTACATTTATGGTAGGTGCGCAACTGTACTTTAAATTCTCAGCTAGAGCGTCTTCTGTGTGGAGACATGCGTGAATGGGCGTGCCTTCGTTGAAGGTTGTGCGTCAGGGTCGGCAACTCGGTACGTAAAAAAATCTACTGCCAATCATTAGCGGACCGGAGTTCCACTGTGGCGACCCCTAACCAGGAAAAGCCGAAAGACACAGCAGATTAGGAAATGATGTGGTGGGCCTTGGCAGAACTGGATAGTCAAAGTGGGGTTTCTACATGAATACTTCTGATTCTTGTTCACAAAGGAAGAGTTTGGATTGCCAAAATAAAAGTTGGTTAGAAGAGGGTTGTGTTGGACCCTAGCAAATGTTTTGAGACTGTACAACACAGCAGGTTAATAAATTAGGGATATTTGGTGTGGATCCTATGCTGATCATGTTAAGACGTTGGGTGGACATTACTACACGGAAGGTCATAGTGAACTGTTGTATGACTGGATGGTGACAAAAGGGGTATATTGGGGGGGGTGTCATTACTAAAGTAGGTATAGAAACCCCAAAAACTGCAGTATGCTTTTTTGCTGGTGGCATATACGCAACTTGATACATATAAGAAGGTATAGAAAATATGAAGAAACTTTGTATGACTGGAGGAATGGTATAAAGTGTATCAGACTGGAGGAATGGTTTAAAGTGTATCAGCTTCAAATGCAAAAATTATTTAGGAGTTACATTCACATCTTGGGAAAGGGGTACACTGTGAGGTTGGTTGATTGTTAGGAAAGGGTGGCAGAATAACCATATCTGATTACCTAAAGGTAAGCAAGCAGTATAAAAAGCAGCAAGGAAGGCTGATAGATATGAAGATTTATGTAAAGGAGAATCATTAGTTCATAAGTTATACCGCTAACAAAGGTGTTTACTATGATCGGACATGAACTGTTATGTGCCGCTCTTGTAGATATCTTCATTCTGAAGACACAGGTAGCTTACAGGAGGACTGCAGAACAGTGTATAGTCTGCATTACAAGCATGTGTCTAGAAAGAGAAACAGATAAAAGATTAAATGTGTACAGTAGTTTTGAAATACAAGGATAAGAAGAGATATGGGAGAGATGTATTGAGTATTTCAAGTATGTTAATACAGTCTTAAATGGTTGGTTTATATTTAGACAAGCATTTGTCTTTGCCAGATGTTGGCTTGTGGTGGATGCTGACTGCAGTACAGCAATAGTGTTTTTTTTGAGGCAATTGGCAAGTACAGTGGAGAGTCTACTGAGTCGATTATCCAAACTAATTGGGACCTAGGGTAGTTTGGATAATCAAACATGTAATTAAACCTGATAAACATCTAAAATCTTGTTTTTGTCTGCACGCAGGAATACTCTCTTCAACCATTCAGTGATTCCAGTGGACAGTAAAGCATATTTTTCACACACGAGCTGGCTACAAGTTCAAAGAGCATGCTCAAGCAAATACGTATAAAGTTTACATATTCAGACTTTATGATTTTTCCTACTTGAAAACTTTGGAAGGCTGGTTCTGATTGACGTTTCGTATAATCAACTCTCTATTGTATAAATTAAGATGTCAGTCCTTTACTGCCATCATAATGTTGTGCAAGATTTATTGGTAACTGGTATATTTTTTACGTTGATAGATTTTTTCACATACCTGTATGTTTGCTATTAAGCATGCTACTTGCTTAACATAGGTAGTGAACAGTACATCATTCAATGTGGAATGTTAATTGCTACTGTTTTTACATGGAGCTTCTCGAAATGTTTTGACAGAACAGAATTTGACAGTGTCTGCGGAAGCAGTGACTGAATCAGTGTTGCACTGCACATTGCCCATTGAAAAATAATTTCTTGCTGTTTAAATTTAGTGTCATGAATTATGAACTGATTTGACTTTTACAAAGTAATGCTGTATTGCTTGTGCATAGCCATGCTACCATCGCATGGAGGTATTATTTTATGTAAAAATAAGCATTTTATTGGTAAGACGGTATGTGCGAGCTACCATCCTATTGATTAATTGCATGCATTTGGAGGAAGCTGCAGTAAACTACATATATTCTTTCACTCAGACTTTCTGCCTTACCTACTAATGAGATGCAACCCGTAGTAAAAGGTAATAGCCAAACAGAGGCAAAATTAATATTTGGGTTTATTTTATGTTATTCCAAAAAATGTAGGAAAATATTTCAGTATATTTCACCTTATTTACAAATATCATTTGGGGCAGTATTTGCCATGTGGGTTTAGGAGTAAGACCTCTTTCAGTACAATGCAGTATGGTATGCTGACATGGGCACTAGGCCTTTATTTGCCTTTCTAGGAATCAAAGTGTTGTACAATCTAAAAAGATTTGTTTAATGAGTCAAACTGCTACTTTCCTTAACTCTGTGTGACAGTGAATACAGTGTACCCAGTAATCTTTCATGCAAACAGTTTATAGTGTTATTTTTCTTGAGTGGTCTCAGCATGCACTTGCTCAGTTTTTCCCTGTTTGTTTTTAGCGCCAAGCATTCTCATAAGAAAGGATATGTATCTTTGAATGGTTAGATTCCGTTATCCAAGAGTAGTCTATTTCATTGAAAACTGTCCTAGCTTGGCCCTCCCTCATAAGATGGTATCACTACAGAAGAAAATACAAACGTGAGTAATATTAATCCGGACATAACCATTAAATTTGAAAAACAGGGAAGGGGGGTTACCCTAAGGAATTTGTAACTCAATGTAGTAAAAAAACAGGAGCGTGGGAATAACAATGAAAGAGTTGAATGGAACACCGACATGATTTTTACTTATTTGGTGGATTCTGGTAGTTTTAAAAGAATTATTACTGATGGAAAGTAATGAAAGGGAACAATGAAGTGTTTGTAAAAGCTGATATTTCTCCCAAATTCATCAACAAAAGAAGTTTTAATTTGAGACATTATAGAGAAGGATTGTAAAGAATTTCAGGCAGGTATAGATTTAGATATGGGAGGATCCAGTATTTACTGTACTAATACTACCAAGTCCTATTCTCAACAGGTTTTAGTCTTTGAAAGTCTGATTATCTGCTGTACATTGCAGTTGTACTGAATGTGACGTGTCCTGTTGGGGGCAACCCCCAAAAAACAAAAACAAAAAAAAAAACAGGAGGATATAAAAAGGATATGCAAGCGTTTTTCTGTCAGACAGAAGGATCATTTATATGTTTTGTACAATCACCACAACACAATGTGGTAATTTTAAGAGGTTGGTTTCTGCCGTTTTGGATTATATACTTAATATTGGTTAAAGGGGGTAGTAGGGAGGGACAGTGAATTGAATTAGTATTAAGTGGCAAGTCTGTTTAGATTCTTGGGTTAAATTAGAACATCAGTTTCAAGTGGTAATTAAATTTCAAAAATGTCTTGTGAACACTTGAAAGAGTATAGTTTGTACATGTGTTTTTAACGTATGTTTTCTTGCATTTTTGATAGTTATATTTTTATGTTTATGCTTAGGTGAGGAATCCAGTAATAGCAAAATACATAATGTAAAAAAGATAAAAATATTTTTAATATGAAGACTAAACACGATATGGGACCAAATTGAGTCTTGTGGTACACCTTGATGATAACCCGTTAACTTCATCCTTGCTTGCTCCGTTTTCCATCTACCATTGTCTATTAATTAACCGTTTACTAGTGTAGTTTAATAGTGGATTACAGGATCCAGTCCTAGACATTTTATTCAATAATAGCATGTAATCTGATGTGAAATAACTATAAATCAGTTTGGTCTGAATTTTCTACTTCACTATCATGATGTTACAAAAAAATTAATTGTATAGGTTACAACCATGTACATATGCATGTTGATGGATATTCTGCAAACTGTTGCTGTTTAATTCCGCCATTAAAAGTTTCATGGCCAAGGGTTCCATCGCCCTTCCTGTGATAAACAGTAGGCTTCTAAGTCTGTTAGTATTTATTGACATTTGTCTTTGTGAATTGGCTTTACTGTTGTGTTTCCAGTCTGTCAGAATTTGTCCTTTGAAATTACATGTTAAAAAAAACAGTAAAGTGGGTACCAAGACTTCTTTGAACAATACATATTTCATCTATGCCTGTGGCTTTTTTTCATGATTCATTTTACTCCGCCTGTTTATTATATATTCAGTAATTGTAAGTGGTATGTATGTATTCTTTTTTTTGTCTGGTTGTGAATTGTTACACTTGAAGCAGTAGAAATTTATTGCCAGCAATATAATTACATCTTGTGGATCTCTCTGCATGTTTTCTTTAGAAAAACAGTCTACTAGCAGAAGATATCTGTCAGGAATGAATTTCTGTTGTCTTTTACATTTTACACAATATTTTCTTTATAGGCTACCTGATTGATATGTGCGTGGGTGCGTATGTATATATGCATTTTTTAACTTTCTGTTTAGATAGTTTCATCTGCTTTCCACTTCAACAGCTTATTTCTAGACTTAATTAAGCTTGTTGTTCATTGGTCTATATTTCCTGTTAAGGTGAATTGTTTCTTATCCGAGGGAAAGTGTTTTATGTAAACATGAAAATGTGATTTACTTTCTCTGTACATCTCTGTCTTTAAAGACAGTTTCCTGTGGAATGCTAGCTAAATATTCTTTAGTTTTTTGTGATAAGTAATACAAGTAATACTTGCGCATTATCACAACCAGATTTCCGTGGTTCTGGAAACCTCATACCTGCAGCCAGACGAGTCCCAGAAACACTTCAAACTGCTGATCATAATCCTTACTACTGGTGAAAAAGTTTACATTACTTGCAGGAACAAGACCAATTTCAGAAATCCTCCTCCTGTTTTGCGTGCGTTACAGACGCATGCTTGACTTATCAATGCTGCTCTCATACTGTCTGTTGCAATATTTGCACAGAGTACTTTGAATCTTTCACAGAAGGAAAACAAGCAGGTTTCTGAAGTCGCATACTTTATTCTGTTTCGTAGAAGAGGGGTTTGTTAAGCTGGAAAGGGGTGTGTAAGCAAGTATGTAGTAGTGTGCTACAGTGGGTATGAGGCAGCAGGTAGAGGAATAATGGTGAGAAATGCTGATAGTGGAATTGTTTGCTGTCACTTGCCATACATCCTACTCACCTGCTCTCACTCAATTGTGTAGCCCTCCACAACTACACGCTAGTAAAGTGCATCATTATGAAAGTCGTAGCCGTAATCCCTAATGTCCCCATCTGGTCCCTAAACCAAACCTTCACTCCTTAACCATAAAACTCCCCTAAATTCTCCTAACATTTCAGACTCCTTCCTAACAACTGTAACAGTAAAGCGAAGTCTTGCCCGCATCGACAAAAGGCAATCTTTTCAGGCTTTGCTCAGATGTCAGTCATGCCGGGTTATTTATTTTGAATGCAATATGCACTTGCACTTGTTCTCTTACTTTCTTACCTTTTATACCGTAATAACTTGATATTTACTTTGGTGGAATTAGTGGCGATTGGGATAAAGAAAGTTGCTAAGATGATTAATGGTCACTGCTAGCTAATTAAGCAGTAACCCAAACTGGTTATGTGTAATGCTGGATTTTACCCATGGTTGATGAGGTTTTATCAAAAGCGAGAATCTCAAGTGATCAAACAGACAACTGTAGGTAAATCCAGTATTACTCGCACCCAGGAGTGGATTATTGCTATTATACAGTGACATTATTTAAGAATGAAATTGCGTACATTTCTTAAATACTTTCTTTGTATAATACGACTGCAGTGTTCCTCCACGTTGTTCCCTGTTCTTCCTCGGTTTCTGATGTGTTGCGCATGTGTTTTTGACTTATGTTCCCAAACATGCACAGTACATCAGTGCTGTTCAACAGAAGCAACAGACAAAAAAATGAATCTCTGCTTTTTGTGTGTGTGTGTGTGTGTGTGTGGGGCTGTATGGGGCAAGAATGTGGACATTCAGTGAAAATCTGGACAGTTCAGAGGTATGATAATCTGTCGAGGTAGCACAGAAATACAAGGAAAATCTGGTACATTTCTGTTTCTTTAGTTTTGCAGAACCTACCTGATTTTTCTTGCACTTGGTCTGCCCTCAGTAGCATATAAAAATAGAAAGGTCTAGCCATTTATTGGTATTTCAGTGGCTGGACTTTTTTCTATTGGTATATGTTAGACTTGCAACAGGCAGTCTGCTTGGGCTGATCAGTCAGCATGCACATTTTTTAATACTAATGAGAAGTAATTGCATAATGATTAGTAATTTATAACCAACTGTTTTAAGAGAGTATGGAAGGCATACGATATCAAAAGTATTGTATGTTCTTATAAGGCTCTCTGCCATCTGTTTTGAAGTGTTTTTATGGCATATTGACTACAAATCTTCATTTTGTTGCACATCATTCCTGACAAATTTAGGTCACTGGCTGTTACCAACTTTGGCATTCGGTGAATAAAGTTCAGTAGTTCCTCAAGATCAGGTATCCTTGATTTTGGTATCTTTTGTATGCCTGTCTTTGTATAACCTTTTTTAGATTTTGCTGTTAGGCAAACTCGGTCTATGCTGTTTATCTTGTAAAAATATTGAAATAGCATAACTTCTATATTGTCCTTTATTAAAGATTGTTATAGTCTTCTGTCTGAGCTGTGGTTATGACAAGTTGTTGAGTCTTTCGGCTTTTCCCGGTTAGGGGTCGCCACAGTGGAACTCCGGTCCGCTAATGATTGGTAGTTGATTTTTGTGTGCAGAGTTACCAGCCCTGATGCACAACCTTCAACGAAGGTATGCCCATTCACGCATGTCTCCACACAGAGGACGCTCTAGCTGAGAATCGAACCGGACAGCGTCTTATTGTGAGGCGACAACGCTACCGCAGCACCACCACAAGTAAAAATAGAAAAAGAGAAGTACCTAGTCTGTGTCCTTCAGCCATCTTTCCACTGTAATTGCTGTATCTACATCTAATGAGTTGAGGATTTCCTTTAAGAAAAATACCTTTTTTGCTGAGGGCTACATACGTTAGTCGTTTAGTATAAACTGATCTCTGTTAGGTTGAAGTACTGGTGAACACCCCAAAAGCTCTCAAGTTGTGTATTTACTTGTTTCAGTAGATCACTTGCTTGGATCTTCTTCCCAGCCTTACTTAAATGTAAACCATCATTGTTTAAAATGTGAAGTGTGCAGGTCAGGATGTGATTGGTAATAAAATCCCATTCATTTATGTTTGCAACATTTTAATGTACATATTAATCCAATTAGTTTTACAGTTCAGAGCCACTTATGAAGCAGCTCTG